>NC_140504.1:1641317-1737353 GCF_964339955.1 Pipistrellus hanaki | reverse complement strand
GGGGAGGGGGCGGCCTGCACTGGGGGGCGGCCCCTGGCCCCCCAGACCCGGGCAGTAGGTTTCTGAGAGTCTGAGGGGTGCTGCCCGCCACAGGGCCGCCCGGTTCTGGCAGCCGCACCCCTGGCTCGCACCTCGCTGTGGCCGGGTTTGCTGTGCCTCCTGCTCACCTCCTCCCGGTGCCCTGCCTCCATGGAGTGACCACCTTCCCGGTGCTCACCGGGGGAGAGGGCTTCGGGGTACACTCCCTGGTTACAGTGAGCCCCTGGGGGGCGGGTGGGCGCTGTGTCCCCCAGGCGGGGGGCAGCCCCTCGGCAGCTTCCTGAGCAGAAAAGGCCAGCTCCCCGGACTCAGAGCCGGTGCTCTGCCCCCTGGCGGTGAGGGGCGCAGGCTCACGGAGGGTGCTGGCTGGGAGCGCTCCTGGCTGCCGGGTGGGGTTCCTATAAATATCGCCCAGTCCCTCCCGGCTGCCTCTGGTGATTCAGGTAGAGGCACGGCAGGCGGGGTGGGGGGAGGGGCAGCCCAAACGGGTAGATTTGCTGCTCAGGCCTCGGACCCCGTAGGACCTCTAAGCTCAGTGAGGACCAAGGGTGTGGGGAGCCTGGTCCCCGGCCCCGTCCCGGAGAATGACGTCATCGGGAGTGTGCTGGCCTCCTGGGCTGGGCCTGGGTGTGCAGAGCGGGCAGGACGGGGGTCCCGGCTCGTTCTGGTCCGGACCCGTTTATACACAAACCACCTGTCCGTCCCCGCTCCGGCTCTGTCCGACCCCCTCCGGCTCTGTCCATCCCCCCTCCGGCTCTGTCCGACCCCCTCCGGCTCTGTCCCTCCGGCTCTGTCCGTCCCCCTCCGGCTCTGTCCCTCCGGCTGTCCGTCCCCCCTCCGGCTCTGTCCATCCCCCCCTCCGGCTCTGTCTGTTCCCCCTCCGGCTCTGTCCGTCCCCCCTCTGGCTCTGTCCCTCCGGCTGTCCGTCCCCCCCTCCGGCTCTGTCCAGTCCCCCCTCCGGCTCTGTCCATCCCCCCTCCGGCTCTGTCCGTCCTCCCTCCGGCTCTGTCCCTCCGGCTCTGTCCGTCCCCCCTCCGGCTCTGTCCCTCCGGCTGTCCATCCCCCTCCGGCTCTGTCCGTCCCCCTCCGGCTCTGTCCATCCCCCCTCCGGCTCTGTCCGTCCCCCCTCCGGCTCTGTCCGTCCCCCCTCCGGCTCTGTCCATCCCCCCTCCGGCTCTGTCCGTCCCCCCTCCGGCTCTGTCCCTCCGGCTCTGTCCCTCCCCCCTCCGGCTCTGTCTGTCCCCCCTCCGGCTCTGTCCGTCCCCCCTCCGGCTCTGTCCGTCCGGCTCTGTCCGTCCCCCCTCCGGCTCTGTCCGTCCGGCTCTGTCCGTCCCCCCTCTGGCTCTGTCCGTCCCCCCTCCGGCTCTGGGCCTGAGTGCTGTGCCCGTTCGGAGGCTCCCCGAACCCGAACCAGACTCCCTCTGGCGCTCTCCCTGCGGCCGCCTGCCTGCCCTCACTGCGCTCCGAGCGGCGTGGCAGGGCTGCATCGCCTGCCCTTCTCTGCAGACGCTGCACATCGGGAGCCCCCACCTGGCCCCCCGAGCCCCGACAAGCAGTTCCTCATCTCCCCGCCCGCCTCGCCGCCTGTCGGCTGGAAGCAGGCGGAGGACGCCACCCCCGTCATAAATTATGACCTCCTGTACGCCGTCTGCAAGCTGGGCCCAGGTGAGCGGGCCGGGGGGGGGCCCAGGTGAGCGGGCCGGGGGGCCGGAGAGCGGGCCGGGGGGCCGGAGAGCGGGCCGGGGGCCGGAGAGCGGGCCGGGGGGCCGGAGAGCGGGCCGGGGGGCCGGAGAGCGGGCCGGGGGGGCCGGAGAGCGGGCCGGGGGGGCCAGGTGAGCGGGCCGGGGGGGGCCGGAGAGCGGGCCGGGGGGGGCCGGAGAGCGGGCCGGGGGGCCGGAGAGCGGGCCGGGGGGGGCCGGAGAGCGGGCCGGGGGGGCCAGGTGAGCGGGCCGGGGGGCCGGAGAGCGGGCCGGGGGGGCCCAGGTGAGCGGGCCGGGGGGGGCCAGGTGAGCGGGCCCGGGGGGGGCCGGAGAGCGGGCCGGGGGGCCGGAGAGCGGGCCGGGGGGGCCAGGTGAGCGGGCCGGGGGGGGCCGGAGAGCGGGCCGGGGGGCCGGAGAGCGGGCCGGGGGGGCCGGAGAGCGGGCCGGGGGGGCCCAGGTGAGCGGGCCGGGGGGCCGGAGAGCGGGCCGGGGGGGCCCAGGTGAGCGGGCCGGGGGGGGCCAGGTGAGCGGGCCCGGGGGGGGCCGGAGAGCGGGCCGGGGGGGGCCGGAGAGCGGGCCGGGGGGGCCAGGTGAGCGGGCCGGGGGGGCCAGGTGAGCGGGCCGGGGGGGGCCGGAGAGCGGGCCGGGGGGGGCCGGAGAGCGGGCCGGGGGGGGCCGGAGAGCGGGCCGGGGGGGGGCCAGGTGAGCGGGCCGGGGGGGGCCAGGTGAGCGGGCCGGGGGGGGCCAGGTGAGCGGGCCGGGGGGGCCAGGTGAGCGGGCCGGGGGGGGCCAGGTGAGCGGGCCCGGGGGGGGGGGCCGGAGAGCGGGCCCGGGGATGGAGGGGCAGGAGAGCGGGGCCCGGGGATGGAGGGGCAGGAGAGCGGGGCCCGGGGATGGAGGGGCAGGAGAGCGGGGCCCGGGGATGGAGGGGCAGGAGAGCGGGGCCCGGGGATGGAGGGGCAGGTGAGCGGGGCCCAGGGCGGGGGGGAAAGGGGGGGTAGGTGAGTGGCCGGGGGCGGGCAGCAGTGAGGAGAGAGTGCTGAGGGCCCAGACGCAGATGCTCGGGGTCGGGGTCGGGAGGCGTGGCCTCCCCCTGTCCTTCCCCCACGAGTGCCTGGCGCCAGGAGAGCCCCGTGTGGGCCTCAGCCTCAGTGGAACCGTGGGGCGGCGTGCTGCCTCTGGCTCGTCCGTAGGGAGGACCACAGGATGGAGTTGGTTGTGGGGACCGAATGCCGGGCCCTCCTGACCACCACCGTGATCCCCCCTCACCACTGACTCCGCCCGTGTGGGGGGCAGACCCCGTCCTGCCGCTCCGCGTGGACATGAGCGTGGGCGGTGGGAGGAAACCAGCCCTCCCCCCGGGAGTGCTCCCCGTGAGGGTCCTCTGTCCTCTGCCTGCCTCCGCTCCCTGCCCAGTGCGGTGCAGAGCCACTGCCACAGGGAGGGACGGGCCGAGGCCCCCCCGCCCCCGCACCCCTCCTGCCGGGCGCTCCCTGTGGGGCAGCCAGAGAGAGGGCTCCGTGCCCACTCCCCCTCGCCCCCCATGGGGCCTGGGCCCCCCCGCCTGGCCACGCTCAGCTCGTGGTTCCCCGACACAGTAACGTGGGGCGCCTGGCCGTGGGGTAGAGGCTGGGAGGAGGCCGGTGGGTCTCGGGGTGCAGAGGGGTGGCCCGCCTGGTCCCTGCAGCAGAGAAGGTGCTGAGCCACGGCCCCTCGTTTCTCCTTGAGCTGCAATCAGATGTCCCGGCCGAGGTGTCGGTTTCTCGCCATCAGCAGTTTCTTGGGGAAAGGTTACGTTTCTGAAACAGCGGAACATCCTGTGCGGGGGAGCGGGGATCCGTTACCCGCTGCCCGCGCCCGTGAAGGTCGAGGCGGGCAGCCAGGCGGGGGCGTGTGCTCCCCCAGCTCCTGCCGAGGCTACAGGCTGAGGGCTGAGCCCCCCGGACAGAGCAGGGGACGGGGTCTCCCGGGCAGAGCAGGGGACGGGGTCCCCCGGGCAGAGCAGGGGACGGGGTCTCCCGGGCAGAGCAGGGGACGGGGTCCCCCGGGCAGAGCAGGGGACGGGGTCTCCCGGGCAGAGCAGGGGCGGGGTCCCCCGGGCAGAGCAGGGGACGGGGTCCCCCGGGCAGAGCAGGGGACGGGGTCCCCCGGGCAGAGCAGGGGACGGGGTCTCCCGGGCAGAGCAGGGGACGGGGTCCCCCGGGCAGAGCAGGGGACGGGGTCTCCCGGGCAGAGCAGGGGACGGGGTCCCCCGGACAGAGCAGGGGACAGGGTCCCCCGGGCAGAGCAGGGGACGGGGTCCCCCGGACAGAGCAGGGGACGGGGTCCCCCGGGCAGAGCAGGGGACGGGGTCCCCCGGACAGAGCAGGGGACGGGGTCTCCCGGACAGAGCAGGGGACGGGGTCTCCCGGGCAGAGCAGGGGACGGGGTCTCCCGGACAGAGCAGGGGGCGGGGTCTCCCGGGCAGAGCAGGGGACGGGCCCCTGCGGGGAGAGGGAGCTGTGAGGGAGACCCCTCTGGAGCACCTCCCCGCGGAGGCTGAGGGAGAAGCTCTGGGGACAGACTGGGAAGCCGGTCGGCGTGCTGGGGCTCCTGGGGACTGTGCTCTGCAGCCACGGGAGGCAGAGGTGTTGCAAACATCCTCCGGCCCCGCACCTCTGGGCGCGCCTGGCCGGTGGGCTGGGGGGTTGTTAGCATCATGGCCAAGGTGGCCCGTGACCTCTGACCCTCCCGGCAGCTCTCCCTTGTGCCCTGGACAATGGCCGTGCCCTGGGCTCAGCGTGCGGCCGAGCAGGGGCACCTCCCGCATCCTGGGGGTGAAGGGCCGCTGTGCTGACACAGGCCCGGCCCGGGCGGTGGACTGCTCACGGCTGCTCCTTCGGGAAGGCCACCGAACAAGGCCGTCCAGGTGTCCCTCCGACCCCTCCCCCTCGCTCGCCCGCCCGGTGACCGGTGACCGTGCCCTCTCTCCCCAGGGGACAAGTACGAGCTGCACGCGGCCACCGACAGCACGCCCAGCGTGGTGGTGCACGTGTGCGAGAGCGAGGAGGACGCGGAGGAGGACGAGGCAGAGCGGACGAGGAGGCCCAAACCCAAAATCGTGCAGACCCGGCGGCCGGAGTACAGGCCCCTGCACCTCCGCTGAGCGCTGCCGGCGTCTCCGGGGATCACTGAGGCGGCCGCTGCGGCCGTCCGCGCTCTAGCGGAGGACGGCGTGGCCCGGTCCTCACCGCACCGCCCGCACGGCCGGTCACAGCGGGGTCCCGCACACGGACCTCGTCCGGTTTGCACCTTTCCCGGCGGCCTGGTCTGCGAGGGCCTTCCCGGCGGCCCGCGGGGCAGGCCCTCTCCGGGCAGTGCCCGTGCCCACGAAGCCTGAGACGGAGCTGGGGGCGCTGCAGTGTGGACTGCGCGGTGCCCACCCTCTCCCTCCCTCCCGCCGACGGCCCTGCATGTCTGCTCCGGCCTCGCGCCGGGCCTGCGCGTCGCTCCGCCTCGCCCCGACGTGGGAGATCCGAGAGCCGGCGGCCACCTCCCGGTCCCGGCGCCTGAGAGCGCCCACGCGGCTTGTCCTGGATCCGAGGCCCGGCGTCCTGCCGGCACCCCGCGGCCGCGCCCATGGCCGCGCCCCCCGCCGGCCGTCTGCGGTCCAGGCGGCCCTCCGGTCAGACAGCAGGCTCCCTGCAGCCTCCGGGGTGCAGCATCTGGGGTTGGCATCCCTCTGTCTCTTCCACGCGGGGGTCTACACCGATTCCTGGGAGCAGCGGGTGAGGTCGCTGGGTGTCTGCGCCACGGAACATGGAGTGAACATGTAAATAAAGCCGGCAGCACATGTCACACGCTGTGCACGTGGTGGACACGGCGGGGCGCCTTGCTGGGCGGCGTGGCCCACCGGGCGGGGCGGGGCGGGGCACGCGGTGTGAGGTGGACAGTGGGCCCGGCGACGTGAGCGGGATACAGTGCCCTCCCCCTGACTCACGCGGTTCCCTGGGACCCCTCGTGGGGCTGTCCTTCGGGGAGGCCGTTCTATTCTGGCCTTAAAGCACCGTGAGGCCCGCTGCCGAGGAGCACAGCGCGGGGCCCTGAGCGGCTGTCGGGGAGCGGGCCATCTGGTGCTCGGTCAGAAGCGGAGGGACAGGCTCAGAACCCGTTGTCCGTGCTCGGCGGGCCGGTGCGGAGGGCGCCGCCGGCATCGGGGTTCAGGGGTGCTTGTCCCTGAGAGGCGGCCTCGGAGGGTCGGGCTTACCTGCATCTGCAATGACCGCACACGTGCGCCCGGGGAGAGCCGCCTGCCTGCCCTGTCCTCTCTGACCTCGGTCTGCGGACCCTCTGAGTCCATCCAGTCTGGATGCAGGGAAGCAGGCAGAGCCGACGGGCACACAGCACATCACTGCATCTCCCTCACCGGCCGTGTCCCGTGGTTGTCCTGTGGTAGGTGTGTGGCCGTGGCTGCTGAAATCCCACCCCTGTGGCACTGAGGTTGCGGGTCACCAGGCTGATGGGCGTGAGGCCTGGAGTCGTGAGCAGGCCCAGGTCGCCCGGGGGTCTCCGTCCCCGCCGGTGAGGCTCAGCAAATGCAAGGCCAACAGCCACGCCCCCGTGGCCCGGCGTGCCCCTCAGCAGATCGTCACAGAAATGTTTCACGCGGTGGTTCATACCGGTTCCTGGGAACAGCGGGGGGGAGGTCTCTGGGGTTCTGCCTCAAGAAGCATAGAGGTGAGCGTGTGAATAAAGCCGCAGCACATGTCACTCTGCTCTCACAGCTCCGTGGCTCAGAACCACCAGCCCCCTCTGGCTGACCTTCACGTCCTGGTGATGTGTGATGTTCAGTGTTCCCAGCTCACCAACATCTCTTCCCTCGGTGCGCTGGCCCAGGGTCTCTCTGCCCAGAACGTCACCCACTGCCCAGCCCAGCCCGGGTGAACGCCATGTCAGTCCTGCTCCCCTCCGACTGCGTCGGCAGCAGCTCCCCCAGACACACACACACACACACACACACACACACACACACACCCCGCATGCTCAGTGAATGCAGCCGAGGTGGCTCACCGGCCTACTGACGTCCCTCTACAAGCCCGCACTGAACCGCTCCCCTCGAGAAGGATCCCAGCTGCTGCCCCTGCCCCTCCCCTGTACCCCTATCTCCCCATTGTGATGTGTCTGGTCTTTTTATTATAATTTTTAAATTGTTTGTCTTCCTTGTAAGAATATAAGTCAAGTGGAGGCAGGATTCCTGGTAGCTCACAGTAGACATTCAACAGTTATTGGATGGATGGGTGGGTGGGTGGATGGATGGATGGATGGCTAGTGGGTGGGTGGGTAAGTAGATGATAGATGGGTGGGTGGATGGGTGGGTGAGTGAATGGATGGAAAAATCCCATCAAACTGCACACCTTAAAGGGTAGCGTTTTGTTACAGGTAAGTATGCTTTAATAAAGTTGACTTAGTGATTTTTTATTGAATGCATTGTGGTGACACTGGTTTTAATAAAGTTACATAGGTTTCAGGGGTACAGTTCTACCATCCATCACCGGTATGTTGTATTGTGTGTTCACCAGCCCAAGTCCATCCCCTTCTGTCACCACTTATTCCTTTACCCTCTTCCACCTTCCCCCGCTCCCCTTGATGTTTTAAAAATCAGGATAAAAGGGGAAAACTTCAAATCTCTGGGAAACGGACAGAAGTTGGGGGAAGGTCTTAGCTCTGGCCACACAGGGGAAGGTTCTGTGTCTGACGCCGTACAGAGCCTTAAGCCAGGGCAGACAGCCAAGTCATCGCGAGACTCCAACGAAGAAGAATCCATGTGTCCGCGACACTTTAAAAACCAACGTGGGTCACATTTCTTTTTTTTTCTTTTTTTCTTTTTTTTAAATATATTTTATTGATTTTTTAGAGAGGAAGGAAGAGAGATAGAGAGCTAGAAACGTCGATGAGAGAGTAACATCGACCAGCTGCCTCTTGCACACCCCCTACCGGGGATGTGCCCACAACCAAGGTACATGCCCTTGACCAGAATCGGAACCCGGGACCTTACAGTCCACAGACCGACGCTCTACCACTGAGCCAAACAGGCTTCAGTGGGTCTCATTTCTTTAAAGTTCAATATAGGACTACATTTTATGTATGTGCGGAACCAACACTCTGCTACCTACAGAACAACATACATGTGGGTAAGGGGATAGATGGTGGCACCGCTGTCCGTGACCGCCCACTGCCGTGTGGCCTCGCCAGCGGGGCTCCAGGCCAGGAGCACACCTCTCAGCGAGGCCTTTGAAATGAACGAACTGCTGGAGAAGAAGCACGAAAAAAGACCCACTTCCTGCGAGGTCTGTTTTATTTCTGAAGCCTCGAAAGCATTTTTCCTGCCAATCGTACAAAAGACGCGCCATTCTCTTCCTTACAGAAATACAGTCTAAAGCCGCGCAGGATCGTTGCAGCCATTCTAAAGGGCGGCTCCTGTCCCAGCACATGGGTGTGCCTTCCCCGACCTGATGGTTTCCACGTGGCTTTGTGGCCTCAGCTGCCACACAACCTCTTTTCTCTGAGTTCTGTGAGCCCAGGGTTTTTGTAAGGTAAAAACTGCCAGTTTCGGTTTCAGATCCCTGTGGCAGGTTGTGAGATCTGAAGGATGGTGTCTTGCAGAGGTCCCTGTGAGTGGGCGTGCAGAAGCTTCTTAAACTCTCCTCACAGTGAACAATCCGGAATGGCGGGCCCAGCACACGTTCTCATCTTAGGACATCGCTACCCGAGTAGGGTGCTGCCATGGAAACGGCGGGGCGGGGAGTGCCCACAGCTGCCCTGCGGGAGGTCCGGCCCCACCTGCAGGCCAGACAAGCGCCCTGTGGTCCTGCAGGAGGCGCAGTGGCCTGGCCTGGGGGGCAGAGACGAGAATGTCCCGCCGGGTTCGGAGACACCTCGAGGCTGCAGGTGCCTGGGGGGCGTTGGGGAACCAGAAGGAGGAGAGAAGGGGGCCGTCCCGGGCCCTCCCCCTCGCCGCCAGACACTGCTCACCTCCCCACTGCATCCTAGCCCCCACCCCAGGGCGCAAGCAGGGGGGCGTGCACCTCTGCCCCCAGGTCCCCACCTGCAGTGACCGCCCACCTCTGGAGGCCTGGGGAGGTGATGCTGCTGCCCCAGCCCAAGCCAGCGGCGCCCCCTGCCGTCCGTGCTGAGTGGTGCCCACGGGACCAGTGGAGCCAGCAGAGCAGGGGCCGAGGTTCTGGTGGAGGCTGCAGTCCCTGGCCTTTGGAGGGAGGCAGACCTGGCAGGACTTACAGGGCCACGTGGGAGAGGTAAGAGCATCCTGGCCGCCCCTCCTCTCTCCCCCGTCCCCTAACCCCTCCCCACCCCCCGCATCAGGTGGGCCCTTTGGGGAGACAGGAGCCCGCTGGGCCCCAGCTGGCGGGAGGGGTGAGCTGTGGGCTGTGCGGGAGCACCCAGGAGGAGGAGGAGGAGGAGGAGGAGGAGGAGGAGGAGGAGGAGGGAGCTGCGGGCAGCGTCCTGCAACCGCGAGGAGGGGGTGCTGCCACAGCGGCCTGAGCTGGCAGGGGACCTACAGGCCTCGCGGGCAGGACAGCGGCCGTGGCTCACACTCCGCTCACAGTGGCCTCGCTGGGGGAGGGTGCTGAGCGCTCAGGCTGTGCTGCTGTGAGGGCGGCCCCAAGCCCACGGGTCCCCTCACACCCCCCGGGGGGCGCTGTGTGCTTCAGGCCCTGCTCATGTGAACACTGGCTTCCTTCTTTTTAGCGAATGCGTCTACGGGCAGCAGGATCCCGAGGGGAGGAGTCTGAGAGGGGTTAAGGGGGCTTTGACCTTGGCACTGCCACTCAAGGTCATCCTTTCCACCTCTCCGCTCTCAGGTCTCTGGCTCTTTCAGTCAGATCCCAGAAGACCAGGCGCTGGCATTCACACCCAGACTGAGGCCAACAGAGACTCCACAGACTGCCCACCCCTGGGCCTGGGCTCCAAGAGACCCCAAATGTCATGTGTTCAAAGACCGAGTCCTCCGTGTCCCCGGCCTCCCCATGTCCGCTCCCCCGTGGCACCAGCACCCCCCCCCCCCCCCCGCCACGCCGCAGGGGAACCTGCTGGCCTTGACTTCCCCTTCACCTCCTCCCAGCGGGGGGAGGCCTGTCAGCAGGTGTAATCCACCTCCCGGGAAACTCAGTGATTACCTTCATGACAGACGTGCTGGTAACGAGGGGCCGGTGAAACGCCAAGGTCACTGGTCTGCGAGCCGGAGCCGCCCGAGGAAGAGCAGCCGGGCTCTCCGTCCTGCCGGGACCGTGGCCCTTCCTCTCCACATGCAGGGCCGGAGGCTCACGGCGAACTATCCTCCAAGGACGTCAGTGTTCTGGGGTGTGGACACCATATGTTTTTCTTTCAAAACTAGAAAAAGAATCGAGAATAATATCACAATCTAACTGTATCTCTACTTTATATTTTGCAATACGTCCACCAGAAAGTTTATATACTGTACACACACGACACACACAAACATGCAAGCACACACACATACATGCACACACACATACACGCACACATACACACACATGCCACATACACACACCACAGCACACACAACACACACACCACACCACACACGCACACCACACACACACGCGCACATACATGCACACACACATACACACACCACACGCAACACACACCACACCACACACACACAAATCATTCCAGAGACCCTCTCCCCCTCCTCCCTCTGCAGAGCCAGCTGTGATCATGAGTTCCTTACTCACCACCTCGTGTCTTTATACTTAGGCTCAGCTCATAAGTCTGTAAGCGAGACACAGTTTGTTTTACTGACGGTAAGTTTTAAGAATTGGCATGCTTTAGGTATGAATTGGAAAGTTACTTTCTGTAATCCAGCATCGTCCACGTGGATACACATCCTGATTCGTGCTTCACACATTCTTGTCTCCTTTCCATCCCTGGCTTCACTGGATCTGCAGAGGCAGCTCGTCGAGGTAAAGAAAGGGAACCACCGCGCAGCCGCCAGCTGGACCGCCACGGAGAACGGCCTGGCCAGTGAGCTCAGTGGTGGAGCATTCCCATGTACCGAGAGGTCACCTGTTCGAGTCTCAGTCAGGGCTCAATCCCCAGCAGGAGGCGTGCAGGAGGCAGCCGATCGACGTCTCTCTCCCTCTCCCTTCTTCTCTAAGAAACCAATAAAAATATATTAAACAAAAATTTTAAAGAAATATAATATTTGCACCCAGAAGCCCCTCCTATGACCTCACCCCATAACCACCCCCCCACTTCCCCAAGGACACACCGCTAACTGCTCACCACGGCTCCCGTCTAGACTGTGAGGGGAGCACTGAGTTTGTAGACTGTGCCTGGTGCACTCTGTCCCATTGGAGCGATGTGTCTATGCTTCTGTGCAGCAGCAGTTGTTCATTTTAAATTCTTTTCTTTTTGCCCTGGCTGGTGTGCTCAGTGGTTAGAGCGTTGGCCTGTGCACAGAAAGGTCTTGGTTCAATTCCCGGTCAAGGGCACATACCTCAATTGCAGGTTTCCTCCCCAGCCCCAGTAGGGGCGCATGTGGGAGGCAACCAGTTATTCTCTCTCTCTCATTCCTCCCTTCCTTCAATTCTCTGAAAAGCAATGAAAAAATATCCTCAGGTGAGGATTAACAAAAATAAGTAAATAAATGAGTTATTGCCTGGCCAATGTGGCTCAGTGGTTGAGTGTGGACCTATGAACCAGGAGGTCACAGGTTCCATTCCCAGTCAGCACATACCTGGGTTTCCGGCTCAATCCCCAAGGTGGGGCATGCGGGAGGCAGCCAACCAATGCTTCTCTCTCATCGTTGATGTTTCTCTTTCCCTCTCTCCCCCTCTCCCTTCTTCTCTGAAATCAATAAAAATATATTTTAAACAAACCAATAAATAATGCTGTAAGGAACATGTGGATGCAGCTGTCTTTTAAAAAAATGAAATAAATGACTAAGTGAATTTTCTTTTTAATAGACTTTGTGTTTTAGAAAAGCTTTAGACTTTTCAGAAAAAGACGAGGCAGTGGCACCGAGTTCCCGTCTGCCTCGCACCCGGTTTGCCCCCTGAGAAAAGGTCACTGGTCACGGTCAGTGAGCCAATATCGGTACCGAGTGAGGAGTCTAGTTTGACGTGGTTTTCTTAGCGTTGCCTAGTGCCCGTTCTGCCCAGGACCCGCCTGGCACCGATCGCCGTGCCCCAGGCTCCGCGGCCAGCCCAGCTTCTCGCAGGGCGTGGGGTGCCTCACTGGCCGGTGCTGGTGTTTCCTCATGGCGAGGCGGGTCACGGGTGCGGGAGGGCCTCGAGGGGAAGGGCTGTTTTCATCACGTACGTCATTACAAGCCGCAAACTGTCGGGATGATTTATGGCCGCTGACGGCAGGGTCACCCTGCAGAGTTACCCCTTCTCCCCCTCCCCGTGGCGCAGTCTGGAGGGGGTCGTGGCGCACAGCCCACACGTGGGGCGTGGCGGAGGCTGCCCCTCTCCCGGGAGGCAGAGGATCGGCGTGAGCTGTTCGGATCTCCGCGGGGAGACGGGTCTCTTCTTCCTGGTTTATTTACAGTCCGTCCTTCCTCTGGATCAGCTTGGGCTTGCGGGTATTGACTTCACACTTGGAGCTATAATCCAACGCTGCGTTATTTTGTTTTGTTGTTCAAAACTTCCGTTTCTCCAAGGAGCGGGCCCTGGCTTCCTTCACTGAAGAGCACACAGCACTGGAAGCAAGATGTGGTGACGAGGCGCGCTCCTGTTACTGAGCATCACCTCCTGCAGGCCCTCTCCGACGGCCGAGCGGACAGAAAGGGTTTGTATACAGCATCACGCATTCTGCAGAGGCACCTGCACTGGCGGATGGCGCTGTGGAACAGCTGCGTCCTCACCAGCCCCCGCCTGCGGACTCCGAGAGAGCGCTGAGTCTCCAGTGACAGCGGGTTCCTCTCTCTCCTGGAGGGTCGGCCGTCTTGCCTGTGTGTTTTGATGTCAGGCACATACATGTCAGAGACTGTCATGACTTCTTGGAGAACGGACTCTTTGTCTCTGATCATTTTCCTGGCCCTGAGTCTGCTCTTCTGAAATTAATAACAGCTGCGATTTCTTCTGGTTACTGTTAGCCCGGCATACCTGTCCCATCCCTTTGCTGTTCATCTCCATCTGTCTTTACATTTACAGCTGATTTATTACAGACAACAGATGGTTGTGTCTTGTTTTTTTTTTGGGGGGGGAGGGGTTGTGTCTTATTTGTTTTTTAAATACACTCTGACAATCTCTATCTTCTTAATATATATATATTATATTCTATATTCTATATTCTATATTCTATATTCTATATTCTATATTCTATATTCTATATTCTATATAGTCTGCAATGCAACTGGGGCATGTTCCCTGACCAGGAATTGAACCATGACCTCCCAGTTCATAGGTCAACGCTCAACCACTGAGCAATGCCAGCTAGGCAACAATCTCTTACTTTTAATTGGTGTTCAGATCATTGACATTTGAAATGGGTATCGATGTGGTTGGATTAATATCTGCCATATTTGTGCACTGTCTGCTATCTATTGCCTTGGTTATTTGTTCTGTTTCTGTCTTCCACCGCTTTTGGGCATTCTTGGTTTTAATGGAGCATTTTGTGATTCCATTTTCTCTCCTTTCTCAGCACATCAGTTCTACAACTCTTCCTAAGCTGATTTTTCAGTGGCCTCCTTAGAGTTTGTGGTATACATTTACAATTAATCCAGGTCCACTTTCCAATGATGCCATCTTACTTCATGAGGAGTGCAAGTACCTAATAATAACAGAACATCCCTACTCTTCCTCCCATCCCTTGTATCATAATGGCCATCCATTTCACCAATAAATAAGCTATAATCATCTCATGCATGTTGCTATTGTTTTAAACAAACTATTATCTGTTAGCTCAGTTATGAATATTAAAAGTTTTTATTTTATCTTCACTCATTCATTCTCCAATGCTCTTCCTTTTTTTAAAAAAATATATATAGATTCAGGCTTCTGACATATATATATAATTTTCCTTCTTTCTGAAGAACTTCTCTGAATATTTCTTGCAAGGCAGGTCTACTGAGACAAATTCCCTCAATATTTGCTTGTCTGAGATGGTCTTTATTTTTCCTTTACTTTTGAAGGATAATTTCACAGGATATAGAATTCTAGATTGGTGATTTTGTTTTCTCTCTCAACACTTTAGATATGTCACTCCATTCTCTTCTTGCTTGTGTGGTTTCTAAGAAATAAGATCTAATTCTTATTTCTGTTCCTCCTTGCTAAGCCCTACCCCCATCCCTGGCTTCTTAGAATATTGTTTTATCTTTGACTTTCTGCGGTTTGAATATGATATACCTAAATATATTTATTTTGGCATTTATCTGTGTGGTGTTCTCCGAGCTTCCTGGATCTGTGGTTTGGTGTCTGACATAAGTACGAGGAACTCCCAGCCATTTTTGTTTCAAATATTTTTTCCATCCCTTTATCTCTTTCTTCTTCTGGTTTTCCCATTACGCATATATTATGCCTTTTGCAATTCTTGGACATTGTGTTTTTTAAGTCTTTTCCTCCTTTACCTTTACATTTTGGAAGTTTCCATTGATGTACCATCAGCAATTCTTTCCTCAGCCATGTCCAGTCCCATGCATTCCTTATTTCTGTTGCAGGTCCTTGGCCTCTAGCATTTAAAAAATTATTTCTTATAATTTTTATCTCTCTATTTAAACCACCCATCTTTTTTTTTTTTTTTTTTTAGCACGTTATCTACTTTTTCCATTAGAGCCATTTGTATATTAATCAGAATTATTTAAAATCCCTAATCTGATCATTCCAACATCTGTGTCATATCTTAGTCTGTTTCCAATGCTTGCCATATCTCGTCACTCTATGCTCTTTGCTTTTGGTATGGTACTTTTTGCCTAAAGCTGGACATGGTGTACTGGCTAAAAGGAACTTCGGTGATGTGACAGGTGTATGGGCAGTGGTTAGAGTGTTGGCCCTGCACTGAAGGGTTTTAGGTTCAATCCCTGGCCTTAGCCCACGCGGGAGGCAACCAATCACTGCGTCTCTCTCACGTGGATGTTTCTCTTTCTCCCCTCCCTCCCTGTCTCCCTCCCTCCCTCCTCTCCTCCCCCGCTCCCTCCCTCTTTCCCTGCCTCTAGAAGTCAATGGGAAAATATCCTCAGGTGAGGATTCACAACAACAAAAAGCTCCTAGACGTTTGTGAGCAGGAGGAGTCATGCAGTGGGTGGATCTGTGCCTCCGTCTTTCATGTCCCCATGTTCCCTTCCTGCTCTGGCTTCTGCTCAGACGGGGCACCCCCAGCCGTTCTCAGTCACGCTGAGTCCCACCCCATGTGCTCTGACAGCCCAGCACGGCTCCCATTTACCTGCCCCAAGTACAACGCAAAAGACCTGAACTGAATCCTTCAAACCTCGATGGAGTGTCTGCTGTTAGCTGGGCACAGGCCAGGCTCCGGGTGCTGATCCCGCTGGTCTGAGTGGTGATGTCTCCCCCACCCCCTCCCACCCCAGAGAACCGGCCTCAGGGAGATGCTCGCTGCAGGTTCTGAGAACCCGTCTCTCCTCCTCCCCATGGCCCGGGCAGGTGCACCAGGCCTGGGACAGGCGCCGACATGGAAGGACCAGGCTCCTGACCAGCATGGCCCTGCCTCCACCATCTACAGGGGGAGCGTGTGGGGGAGCTCTGTGTCCGTGGGCCGGGCGTGCAGTCCTGCAGGGGTCGTGGTGCCGGGCCCCGGGCCCCGGGCCCCGGGCAGAAGCAGAGGAGCATGCCCTCACCAGCCAGCTCCCTGCCCGGCATGGCAGCTCCCCCTGCACATGGGTCCACCCTGGCCGGGCTGGATGTGGCATTGGGGGGTCTGTCCCACAGAACGAGCATGCCTGTGCCCCCGGAGGCCAGTGCGTGGCTCCATCACCCCCTCAGGTCACCCCGAGGCTTGGTTTCGGCCGGTGACGGGTCCCAGCTCCATGTTCCAGATCCTCTGCTCCTAAGACCTTCGCCTCAGGCCGCAGGAGGCCAGGGTTCCATTCCCGGGCTCCCGCCCGCACCCCGACCTCACGCTCTGGGCTGTCTGCCAGGCTGCACCCCGGGTCCGCCCACCTCCCTGCGACGTGCACAGAGCGTGGCCAGAGGCTCCCCGTGGGTCCGCTCTGTCTGGGAGCCAGGCCCGCGTTCTATTTTTATACCTTATCTGCCGGCCGTGCCCTCGGCCGGGGACGGATAAGGCTGAGCTGAGCCGCAGGGCCTGTGCCCGGGCTTGAACGGAGCTTCTAACGCCCGCCACCGGCGCAGGGAGCCCTGAGCAGGCTCCTCCACCCTGTCACCCGGGGCGAGGGAGCCACGGAACGGGAGTCCACGGCCTCGGCTCAGGTGGGTGGACGGACGGCCATCGGCAGGCCTGGCCCGTGCAGGCCCCGAGGCTGCCCGGCTGGTCTGCGGGCCCCTGGGCTGTCAGAACTGGGACAGCCCTGGCGTTTGCTCAGACAAGCCCCCCAGACACGGGGGTCCCCGGGTCCCTGGGCTTCTGCAGAGCCACGGAGCGGCAGGGGGGCCGCTCTGCCCGCAGCTCTGGGTGATGTCCGCCCACTCACCCCGATGCCTCCACCTACCCCTCCGGCCAGCCTCCGGCCCAGCACACCCGCTGAGTCCGCGTGGCTCGGCAAACAGTCACCGAGGCTCCGTGGGGCACAGGCACACACACACACACACACCCCCGCCCCGGTCTGCTGTACACCGTCCAGAAAGGGGCGCCCCGGGTCCCAGAGAGCTGAGTAGCCAGTTATCAGATCAAGAAGTAATCTATGGCCCGGCCGGCGTGGCTCAGTGGTTGAGCGTTGACCTAGGAACCAGGAGTTCACGGTTCAACTCTCGGTCAGGGCACAGGCCCGGGTTGCGGGCTCCATCCCCAGTGTGGGGCGAGCAGGAGGCAGCCGGTCAATGATCCTCTCACATAATCTCATAATTGATGTTTCTCTGTTTCTGTCTCTCTCTCTCTCTGACTCTCCCCACCCCCTTCCTCTCTGAAATCAATTTTAAAAATGTTTTAAGAAAAGAAAAAGAAAAGAAGCTGGGAGTGGACCCTCGGGACAGACGGGGCGGGAGGGGGGGGGGGGGCTCCATTCCCAGGAGCCCAGTCGGATTCCGGAGAAGCAGCCGTGCGCTGCCTCGGGTGGGGCTCCGGCAATGGGAGAGAGGAGTGGCCCCGGAGCCCTGGGGAGGGAGGGCCGAGGTCAAGGCCGACGCCTGTGCCATTGGGACCTGCACAGCCCTCCCCACCGGGGAGAGGGCACTTCTCCGGAAAGGCTCCCTGTGCTGGAGGCAGGGGACGGGCAGGCGTGAGAGAGGGGGTGGGCATTTAGCTCGACTCTGCGGGGCGGGGGGGGGGGGGGGGGGGCCTTGGGCAGAGCCGATGATGGGTGCCCACAGCCTGCGGTGAGAGGGGGGGGGGGGGCGGGGCAGAGCCGATGACGGGTGCCCACAGCCTGCGGTGAGAGGGGGGGGGGGGCGGGGCAGAGCCGATGACGGGTGCCCACAGCCTGCGGCGCAGCAGCTCAGCACATACTGAACTGGACGGACGAGCCAGCAAAGAAGAAATGTACTCAGGGAGAAAAATTCTTTTTAAAAACATTTTTGTTGATGTCAGAGAGGAAGGGAGAAGGAGAGAAATAGAAGCATCAATGACGACAGAGAGTCACTGATCGGCTGCCTCCTGCACGCCCCACCCTGGGGATGGAGCCTGCAGCCCGGGCCTGTGCCCTGACCAGGAACTGAACTGGGACCTCCTGGTTCTAAGATGGATGCTCACTCATGGAGCCACGCCGCCGGGCAGAGGACAGTTCTGAGGAGAGGGTCTGAGCTCAGGATGGGGCAGCACGTGGAGAAGGATTCAGTCTGCGATCAGGTGTCATTCCACCGGTCACGACGGGCGCAGAGGGCACTGGGTGCATGCGTTTCTGAAGCCCCCCCCCCCCCCCCCCCCGTGCAGGTGTGCTCTCGCCCTCCTGGGGTCACCCCAGCGCCACCCCTGGCTTCCTCCCTCCTCGCCGGTTCCTCCCGGGTGGCCTGCAGCCCCCACGTCCGTCCGTCCGTCCGTCCGGGCGAGGGCCGTGTCTGGCACAGAAACCACGACCACGGCCACCAGCAGCCACGTTTCCAGAGTGACCTGTGCCCGCTCCGGCCGCCGCTCTGGCGTGGCTCCAGGCTGCCGGCCTCCCGCGGGGCTCCGGCCACAGGTGCTCTGTGTTCCCGGAAGCTGGAAGCACACCAAGGCCATGGCCGTGCAGGGACCGGAGAGATGGAATCTCCGCCGGCAGCTGGTCCCCACGAAGCCCCGCAGGCGCCGCCGTGCCTGCAGCCGCAGCGTGGGAGGGGCCGCCTCCGTCCGGGCCCCGGGCCCCGGGCTAAAACACGCATGTCAGGACCATGTGTGCAGTCCAGCGTCAGGCCGGCTGTCCGGGCGGAGACAGGCGCTCCCGGCGCCGATCACGTTCCAGGCGGTAATTACCGTGCCCACGCTCCCCGCAGCACCGCCGAGGCGGGCAGAGCCGGGCGCATGGGGGGGTGCTGGCATTTCTTTGGGAAACGTTTCTTAACCGGATTTGTGCTCTTTGCATAACAAGGTGAAGGTTGTGGCTATTTGTCAGGTGCAAGGGCCGCTGGGAAACACAATCCGGGGCCGATGGCCGGCTGCGCTTGTTCCCTGGGGGGCTCGAGGGTGCCAGGGGTCAGTGCCAGCGCCCAAGACGCGGGCAGAGGCAGCTTACGTGACTATTTTTGTGGGCAGTCTTTTTTCTTTAAAAAAAAAGATTTTTATTGATTTCAGAGATGAAGGGAGGAAGAGGGAGAGGGAGAGAGAAACATCAATGATGAGAGAGAATCACTGATCGGCTGCCTCCTGCACACCTCCTACTGGGGATGGAGCCCGCGGCCCAGGTGTGTGCCCTGTGGACGCCACAGCACCCAGCACGCAGGAGTGCCGGGCAGGCTGTCTGAGAAGGGCAGATCCACGGACCCTCTCCAGCCCCGGGGGGGGACCCACTCCAGCCCCGGGGGGGGGACCCTCTCCGGCCCCGGGGGAGGGGACCCTCTCCGGCCCCGGGGGGGGGAACCCTCTCCGGCCCCGGGGGGGGACCCTCTCCGGCCCCGGGGGGAGGGACCCTCTCCGGCCCCGGGGAGGGACCCTCTCCGGCCCCGGGGGGGACCCTCTCCGGCCCCGGGGGGAGGGACCCTCTCCGGCCCCGGGGGGAGACCCTCTCCGGCCCCGGGGGAGGGACCCTCTCCAGCCCCGGGGGGAGGGACCCTCTCCGGCCCCGGGGGGGGGGGACCCTCTCCAGCCCCGGGGAGGGACCCTCTCCGGCCCCGGGGGTGGGGGGGACCCTCTCCGGCCCCGGGGGGGGAGTGATGGGCGGGGGGGGGGGAGTGATGGGCAGGGAGATGCGGGCTGGGCCGAGCTTTTCTCTCTGCTCAGGGCGAGCTTTCCTCTGCTGCCCGCCACCCGCCTGGACCGTGCCCAGGCGGGGGGAGTTGGGGGGTAGGGGGGCGCACTGCGTGGTTGGGAGCACAGGGGCCAGGGCCTGGGCGGCTCCAGGACTGACTGCGGCATGGGGACCCCGCCAGGCTGGGCCCCAGCCTCAGCCCAGGCCGGCCGACCCCCCGGAAGGGCCCCTTAATGCCCAGCAGGTACGGGGTGCGCCCGCGCCGCTCGGAGGAGTCAGCTGGGGCGGGAGTGGCCTGGGCGCCTCAGGGGGAGCTGTCTGCAGGGTGCCTGTCCCCAGGGAGGGTTCCCTCCGGCACCCCAAACTCCTGCGGGGCAGGGCTGGGGAGAGCACCAGCCGCCCAGAGCTAAGCGCTGGGCCAGGGGCGGGAGACGGGCGGCAGCTGGAGGCCTGGGGTCCAGGGACCGCGGGAGGCGGGGAGGGGCGGAGGAGGGTGCGGAGAGGGGCGGGGGAGGGTGCGGGGTGGGGCGGGGAGGGGCGGAGGAGGGTGCGGGGTGGGGCGGGGAGGGTGCGGAGAGGGGCGGGGGAGGGTGCGGGGTGGGGCGGGGAGGGTGCGGAGAGGGGCGGGGGAGGGTGCGGAGAGGGGCGGGGGAGGGTGCGGGGTGGGGCGGGGAGGGTGCGGAGAGGGGCGGGGGAGGGTGCGGAGAGGGGCGGGGGAGGGGGCGGAGAGGGGCGGGGAGGGTGCGGAGAGGGGCGGGGGAGGGTGCGGGGTGGGGCGGGGAGGGTGCGGAGAGGGGCGGGGGAGGGTGCGGAGAGGGGCGGGGGAGGGTGCGGAGAGGGGCGGGGGAGGGTGCGGAGAGGGGCGGGGGAGGGTGCGGGGTGGGGCGGGGAGGGTGCGGAGAGGGGCGGGGGAGGGTGCGGAGAGGGGCGGGGAGGGGGCGGGGAGGGGGCGGGGTGGGGCGGGGAGGGTGCGGAGAGGGGCGGGGAGGGGGCGGGGAGGGGGCGGAGAGGGGCGGGGGAGGGGGCGGAGAGGGGCGGGGGAGGGTGCGGGGTGGGGCGGGGAGGGGGCGGAGAGGGGCGGGGGAGGGGGCGGAGAGGGGCGGGGAGGGTGCGGAGAGGGGCGGGGAGGGGGCGGAGAGGGGCGGGGAGGGTGCGGAGAGGGGCGGGGAGGGGGCGGAGAGGGGCGGGGGAGGGTGCGGGGTGGGGCGGGGAGGGTGCGGAGAGGGGCGGGGAGGGGGCGGGGTGGGGCGGGGAGGGTGCGGAGAGGGGCGGGGAGGGGGCGGGGAGGGGGCGGGGTGGGGCGGGGGAGGGCGGGGAGGGTGCGGAGAGGGGCGGGGAGGGTGCGGGGTGGGGCGCGGAGGGGCGGAGAGGGGCGGGGAGGGTGCGGAGAGGGGCGGGGAGGGTGCGGAGAGGGGCGGGGAGGGGGCGGAGAGGGGCGGGGGAGGGTGCGGGGTGGGGCGGGGAGGGTGCGGAGAGGGGCGGGGAGGGGGCGGGGTGGGGCGGGGAGGGTGCGGAGAGGGGCGGGGAGGGGGCGGGGAGGGGGCGGGGTGGGGCGGGGGAGGGCGGGGAGGGTGCGGAGAGGGGCGGGGAGGGTGCGGGGTGGGGCGCGGAGGGGCGGAGAGGGGCGGGGAGGGTGCGGAGAGGGGCGGGGGAGGGTGCGGAGAGGGGCGGGGAGGGTGCGGAGAGGGGCGGGGAGGGGGCGGGGTGGGGCGGGGAGGGTGCGGAGAGGGGCGGGGAGGGTGCGGGGTGGGGCGCGGAGGGGCGGAGAGGGGCGGGGAGGGTGCGGAGAGGGGCGGGGAGGGTGCGGAGAGGGGCGGGGGAGGGTGCGGGGTGGGGCGGGGAGGGTGCGGAGAGGGGCGGGGAGGGTGCGGAGAGGGGCGGGGGAGGGGGCGGGGTGGGGCGGGGGAGGGTGCGGAGAGGGGCGGGGGAGGGGGCGGGGAGGGGGCGGGGTGGGGCGCGGAGGGGGCGGGGAGGGGGCGGGGTGGGGCGCGGAGGGGGCGGGAGGCGGGGCGGCCAGGGCGGGCGCACTGGGCCCGGAGGGAGCGCGGTCTGGGCTGCTGTGGCCCCGCGCCCGGCCAGCCGCACAGACACCGGCCTCCCGGCGCCCGGACCGGTAAGTCCAGGCTCCTCGCCGGCTCCAGTGCCCAGTCAGGCGGCCCGAAGGGGCCTCCGGGGACCGGCTCTGAGCCCGGGCGCCCCCAGGCAGGCTCCTCGGTCTCCCGAGCACAGGCACAGAGCCGGCACCCGGCTCCCCCAGAAACTTTACAAAACTCCCCAAAGCACCCTCAGCAAGGAGCCCGCCCACCCCGCCTGCAGAGCAGACCCAGCGCCGCCGGCCTTTCTGTCTGTGCTGGTGACGGTGTCTCTGCCGGGCTGGACGGCTGGGAAAGGCGGGGACGGCCGGCGCCTGGTCTCCATCCCGGCGGTGGGGACGCGCCGCTTCTGGAGAAAGTTGGGGGGGGCAGCCACATGGCGGAGCCCCCCTCCCGCCCCCCCCGCGGTTTCCAGGCTCCGGGGGGACTGAGCTAATGGGGTCCCCCTCTGGTCAGGAAGGGCGGAACGAGGCCCCTGCGCGCTGGGGTCAGGGTCAGGGTCACCTGTGGGACTCCACAGCGGCTCCCATTCCCGCGGTGAGAGCTGCCGGAGGCCGCCCTGCGCTCCGGCTCTGGGGGTCGCACAGAGCCCCACTTCCTGCTGCTGGGGGGGGGGGTCCTGCTGGGTCCCCGCAGCCTCAGGGGTGTGCCTGTCCTGATGTTAGTGAACGTGAGCCAAACCCAAGTGCAAGCTGCAGGCCTCCGCGGACTCACCTGTCCCCCCCGGAGCTGGGAGAGCACTGCGTGTGCGGGCGTCTGCGTGTGACTGTGTGTGTGCGTCTGCGTGTGCGTGTGGGCGTCTGCGTGTGACTGTGTATGTGTGTGTCTGCGTGTCTGTGTGGGCATCTGTGTGCGTCTGCGTGTGACTGTGTGTGTGCGTCTGCGTGTGCGGGCGTCTGCGTGTGACTATGTATGTGTGTGTCTGCGTGTCTGTGTGGGCATCTGTTTGTGTGTGCGTGTGTCTGTGTATGTGTGCGTCTGCGTGTGCCGGCGTCTGCGGGCGTGCTGGGGGTTGAATGGGACACGATTCGTTCATGCATTCGTGCCCACATGCCTGTGTCCTGGTAGTGCGTGGCGCTCCTGCCACGGCCAGACTCTGTTCTGGCCTCCGGGCTGCCACAGGGAACGGCGGCCGAGATCCCCCGAAGCTCCGGTCTCGGGAAGACACAGGATACGCAGTGCAGGTGGCGGTGAGAGCTGCTGTCTAACGGGGTGAGCGCAGGGCGGGGGGTGGGGAGAGTGGAAATTGGGCTGTTATTCAGTCACCACCGCCTCACAGCGCTCCGGGAACAGGTGGGCTGGTATTAACCACACACGTTTTAATACGCAGGCCACATGATGCTAAAAACACATGAATAATATAAATAAGGTAGTTTACGTTTCATTAGGTGAAAACCTGCTATGTGGGTAGAGGTTTTCATTCGGTCCCCCGTCTCTTCCCAGAGTGCACTGGGCCTCCCTGTAATTTGCTCACGTGGCCTTGCTTTGATCTAGCACTTGCCTCCGTTTGGGTGGGCAAACCCACCTGGCGGGTTGGTGCTGGCGTGGGGCTGGTGGGCAAGTCTCACCCCGCCGAGCCCTGGGGGCCGCGCCCAGGCCGGTGGACGGCGGTGACAGGCCCGTCAGGAGAGGAGCTGGCGGACAGGGTGCTGTGGGGGTCGAAGGGGTCGGCGTCAGGATGGGGTCACAGGCAGCGCCCCGGAGCGGCGAGAGCCGGTAGGATGCTGACAGACAGCATGGTGGCCACGCTCTCACGGAGACCGGCACAAGCCAGAGGCGAAGGGGGGCATGTCCGCCCCACAAAGCCCTGGGGGTGGTCAGAGCAGACCCCGGGTTCAGAGGGAAGCTGGGGTTCCCGGAATGCACTTAACCACTGCCTCCCTCCCTGTGCCTCCCCGCCCCCGAGCCTGGGATCTGCTGTCACCCCCTCTCCCCCAGCGTCTCGTCCTGTTCCTGTGGTGTGACTGGGCCCTCACCCCACCCCTCCCGTCACCTGGTCCTCTGACAGGCGCTGAGCCCTGAGCAGGCTGTGTCCTCATTCCTGAGCCCCCGACCACCCTCGGGGTACGCCGCCCCCAGGCCACGGGGGAGACCGGATGGAACCAGCGACCACTGGAGGGTCGGGCCTGCTGGCTCGTCTCTGCACCGAGGCCACGTGCCTCCAGAATTCGGACGTGGTGCCCTGGTGACGATGAAACGGCTGACAACTGCTTCTCAGGAGAGTGGGAGTGTGAAGTTTTTTTGTTTTGTTTAATACACCGTATTGATGTCAGAGAGGAAGGGAGGGGGAGAGAGAAATACAATAAATATCAGTGATGAGAGAGAATCACTGACCGGCTGCCTCCTGCACGCCCCCCACTGGGGATGGAGCCCACAACCCGGCCTGGGCCCTCACTGGGAATTGAACCCTGACCTCCTGGCTCAGAGGTCGGCGCTCAGCCCCTGAGCCACGCCGGCCGGGCAGCTCCCAGAATTCCTGGCGGGTGAGCCGCGTCGGCCTGCAGGAGCCTTTCCGGGGCTGCTTCGTCACCACCGGCCTCTCGGAGTGCGTTCAGGTGCTTTTTGGAGAGGAGGCCTGACCTCGGTGCGCCCGCTCCCCTCTGGGAGCTGTTCTCCGTGATGCGGTGGCTGACGTGGCTGTCCGGTCACCGGAGCCACGCCTCCCACGGCGGCCCCGAGCACGCCGTTCGGTGGAGGGAACGTGGGGATGGCAGCGGCCCCGCGGGCGGGCAGATTGGATCTGGTCATTAAAACTGCGCTGGCGATGCCAGGCGGTGCCAGGCCATTCTGAGGCTCATTGCACAAAGCACCACCTGACCCCGTATCCACGGAGGTGAGGCCACTGGGAGGGTTCAGGAAGCATGCCCCGTCAGGATTCCAGGAGACACCCCTGCACCAGGTGTCCTGTGGGCGCTCAGGGGAGACTGTCACCTTCTGTGAGGCTCCTGGCAGTCCCGGGGGGAGGGGCTGAGAGGGCAGACCCCCCCCCCCCCGAGCTGGCGCACTGGCCGTGGAGGGAGGGCCACGCGACCCCCCACAGGACCCTGCGGGAGGCTGCCAGGTGACCAGGTAGTGTTCCCGCAGTGCGGTCCCCGGGGGGTGGCCTCCCGGTCGCCCACAGCCCCGGGGCCTGGCCAGGTGTGTGAGCCACGGCACCAGCAGTGTGAGTCCCTCCCAGGCCACGGGCTGTGGTCAGCTGGGGGGGGGGGCACGGAGGAGCAGCCGCCCACGCCACGGGGGCCGTGCCTCTTGGAGAGGGAAGGGAGGCGGGCACGCACAGACACGCCTGGCGGGGGGGGGCCACGTGCTGAGGACAGGGAAGAAGGAAGGCCGGGGCCCGGAACCCGACACCGTGTACATACGTGTTATCTGCTCGGCTGCTGCACAGACACCGGGGCGGGGCCGCACAGAGGTTCGCTTTCTCACGGTCCGGAGGCTGGGAGTCCAAGGTCAAGGTCCCGGAGGGGCCGGAGTCTGGCCGGAGCCGCCGCTGGCTGCAGGAGGCCGCCTGCGCATGGTGTCCTCGGGGGCTCTTCCTCTCCTGTGAGAAGGGCCCACCCGAGGCCCCCCTACCCTCAGGGACCTCCGAGCGCCCCCTCTCAGGACAGCCACTGGGGGTGAGGGCTCCGTGAACGGGGGAGGAGCACGCTTTGGTCCGGAGCCTGTGGGCTGCAGGCACACAGACCCTGTGTCTGCCAAGGCCCTCGCTCTGGTGGCGCCTTGGAGGCAGCAGGGGGACTGGCCGATGGGGATAAAGGGAATCAGTTCATCAACTGACCGATCAGGAGAGGCCCCTGTGTGGACAGGAGTGGCACGCGGAACGGACCGAGGCGTGTGGGAGGCACCTGAGGTTTTTTAAATTATTTTTTTTATTGACTTCAGAGAGGAAGGGAGGAGAGAGAGATAGAAACATCAATGATGAGAGAATCATGGATCAGCTGCCTCCTACCCCTGCCCACTGGGGACCGAGCCCACAACCCGGCGTGTGCCCTGACCGGGAATCGAACCGCGATCTCCTGGTTCACAGGTCACCGCTCAGCCACGGAGCCACGCCGGCCGGGCAGCACCTGAGGTTGTAAAAGTCGCCTCCTGTGCGTGTGTGGGGTGTGGGTTGTGGCCCAGGCGGACATTTTGATTTCTCCCATTTTCCTCCGCAGACTTTCCCAGGATCCCGCTCTCCGCCGCGGCCCGGAGTGCAGGATGCACCTGCCGAACGCCACGGCGGTGACGCCGCTCCTGGCCCGGCTGTGGCGGGAGACGGCCCACGCGGCCGGCAATGCGTCCGGCCCCGCCCGCCGCGCGCCGGGCAGCACGGGCGGGATGGAGGCGCTGTACATCCTCATGGTGCTCGGCTTCTTCGGCTTCTTCACGCTGGGCATCATGCTCAGCTACATCCGCTCCAAGAAGCTGGAGCACTCGCACGACCCCTTCAACGTGTACATCGAGAACGACGCCTGGCAGGAGCAGGACAAGGCGCTGCTGCAGGCCCGCGTGCTGGAGAGCGTCCAGGCCTGCTGCGTGCTCCGCAACCCGCAGGCCGTGGAGCGGCCCCACGCCCACCTGCCCGGGGCCGCGCCCGCGCCCTGACCGGCCGGGGGGCGGGCACTGGGCGGAGCCTCCTGGACGGCCCGGTTTCCCCCGCCCTGGACGGCCCGGTTTCTCTCTCGTACTCTGTATGGACACACATTTTTTTTTTTCTATTATGAGGGTGAGTGGTGGGTTTATAGCACTATTTCTATAAAAATCACATCCCTTCTCTCAGAGACTGTCAGCTGCCCCCCCCCCCCACCCCCGGATCTGTCCCCGGAGATCCTGGCCTCGGGGGATAAGAGCCGCACGCACTTCCCAGACTCCCTTGCAGCGAGCAGGCCTGTGATGACGTCCCGGCGGTGGAAGTGGCTGAGGAGGGAATTTCGGAGAGGTTCTTGAAAAGAGAAGGACGTGCCCTCCGCTCCCCTTCCCCCCTCCCGGGGCGGGCCTGGTGGGCGGCGTGGCTCGGGGACGGACGGACGGTGTGTTCGCGGACAGACGGCAGCGTCTCCGGGCAGTGCCGCGGCAGGCTCTCCCACCTCCGACGCCCGCCGCTCAGACTCGACAGGGAAAGGAAGCCGGCTCCCGTCTTCCTGAAGGTGGTTTTGGTTTATGTTCAAGTAGCAGAGTCAGTATTCCCAGGAATATGGCGAGGACGCGGGATAAAATAAACCCGCTTCAGAACGCATGCCCAGAGGGAGGCGCTGGCTATCACGCAGGAGGGAGCCCCCCCCCCCCCCCCGAGTCCAGGGGAGGGGAGGGTTGGGCAAGGGGCACCGCCGGGCCGAGGGGACGGGGCGTTTCAAGGTGTGCTCCCACTGGGGCTGACTCGTGTCCTCCCAAGGGATCAGTCCCAGCCCTGGCCTGCGGGTGGGGTTACGGGGAACGGCCTTGGCAATGGCATCGAGGAAGAGGGGCCGCGGGGGCCGATGTCCTCCAGGAGGAGCGGACTGGCCCGGACGCCCAGGAGCCCCGTGTGCCCACGGAGCAGAGGCCGGAGCGCCGCAGCCACAGCCCGGGCCCTGCGACGCCACCATGAGCTGCCGGAGGCGAGCAGGAGGCCCAGAGGACCCGGGGCCAGGGCCCTGACTCCGACTCCTGGCCTCGGGACGGGACCACACGCTCCTGTGGCTTTAGGCCGCACAGTATGGCTTCTGTACGGTCTCACGGGGCCCTCAGGAGGTCATGTCGCTCCTCTCCCCACCCCTTCCCACAGCCGCGTCCTCCTGCTCGCAGACCAGAGGCGGGGAGGGGCTGAGGGTGCGGGGAGCACACCTCCTGCTCCTGTCCCCACCCCTCCCCACAGCCGCGTCCGCCCGCCTCCTTCCGCTCCCAGACCAGGGGCGGGAAGGGGCTGAGGGTGCGGGAGCACTCCTTCTCTCCTGCAGGGAAGGAAGCTCCTTAGCATGCCCCCCTAAGAGCCCAGAGCCACCTGCCCGTGGTTTTCAGCCTCCTCCAGTGGATGGCAGTGTGTACATGGATAGCCATGGCCACGGGCAGCCTTGGCCACGGGCAGCCTTGGCCACGGGCAGCATTATCCATGGACAGCATTGGCCACGGGCAGTGCTGGCCACCAGTAGCCTTGGCCACAGGCAGCATTGGCCACGGGCAGCATTATCCACGGGCAGCCTTGGCCACGGGCAGTGCTGGCCACGGGCAGTGCTGGCCATGGGCAGCCTTGGCCACGGCAGAGCTAGCACTCCCGGACCCCTGTACGCCCACCTGCCGGACATTCCTAGTACGTAATAAAACAATTGCTCTCAGCCCACACAGGATACAGAGGTAACACACAGCATCGAGGGCCGAACTCAGAGGGACAGCCGGTCCCCGGCTGCGTCCGGTTCCTGGCAGCAGCCAGGCCTCAGGGGTGCCGCAGTCCCGGCGTGGAGGCCCCAGTCCTCGAGCGGGTGCTCCGGGGTCAGAGTCCTCTGGAAACCCGAAGAGAGCTAACGACCCCTCCCCTCTCCCCCCCGGAAAAGCAAACCCTCACACGGCCCTGTGCCCACCACCTGGGGCTCGTGGGCCCCAAGCCCGTCTGCCCGCTGCCCCTGTGTGGCCCCGGCTGCACACACGCCTCGCCCTGTGGAAGGAGAGGCGGGGAGCTCAGGTGGGGGGGGGGACCCAGGGCGTACGTGGCCCCTGTGAGTCTCGGGGTCACTCTGACCTTGGTGTTCCCGGCGTGGGCCTGGCTCCTTATCACCAGCCACGCCCCCAGACTCCGTGCCTTTTCCCCGAGGGAGGGGCCCGAGCTCCGTGCATCCGTCCTGGGGGCGCCAGCCGCTCAGCTCACCCGCACCCTCCCCTCTCCCAGGCCCCACCCCGTCCCGTCACCGGGAGTCAGTGTGTCATGACTCTGCTCCTCCGGTTCCTGGGGCCGGCCCAGGGGGTCCGCCCGGAGAGGCAGACCTGTGTGCGCACCTCGCTGCCTCTGAGCGGGGAGAGTTACCAGCCCTCACACCCCCCCTGCCCTGCACGCACACACACACACACACACACACACACACACCCGGCCTGGCTTTAATAATCAGGAAAGAGGCAATTCATTGTCTGTCGACCTTGAAACACTAGCTCCAGCCATGACCTGTCATGCAGCGGCCGAGGGCACGGCACAGGGAGGGTCAGGGACACAGCCAAGGTCATCGATGGCTGAACGACCCATGGAGGTGACAGGAGCGCCACCTCCCCAGCTTCTGGCTCCCGACCTCCTGCCCAGCAGCCAGGGCCCCGGAGGCCGGCGGGGCGGACGGAGCGCGGGGCCCGGAGGCCGGCAGGGGGACGGAGCGCGGGCCGCTCAGAGGGTCGGTGTCCCTGCGGCCACAGAGCAGAGGCCACGGTCACTGCGGACGGGGATTCCCTGATGGACTCGCCCATGCTCACTCAGCTTGGTCGTCCTGACAGTCCATCCTCCAAGGGCCTCAGCCGCCTGCCCTGCGCCCGTGGCTCGAGGGCGGGATCTGACCCTCTGCCGGCCTTTGGGGAGGAAAGGCGGCACCGAGCGGAGGAGAGCCACTGGGGACCGGTGTGCCGTGCCCCTCCCCGCGCTGCCTCCGTCTCCCGGCGGCTCCTGTTTGGGGAGCCCTGAGGGTTGGCGATGAGGGTTGGCAGTGAGAGTTAGCGGTGAGGGTTGGCGGTGAGGGTTGGTGGTGAGGGTTGGCAGTGAGAGTTAGCGGTGAGGGTTGGCGGTGAGGGTTGGCAGTGAGAGTTGACGGTGAGAATTGGCAGTGAGGGTTGGCAGTGAGGGTTGGCGGTGAGGGTTGGCGGTGAGGGTTGGCGGTGAGGGTTGGCGGTGAGGGTTGACGGTGAGAATTGGCGGTGAGGGTTGGCGGTGAGAGAGGTGAGGGTTGGCAGTGAGGGTTGGCGGTGAGGGTTGGCGGTGAGGGTTGGCGGTGAGAGAGGTGAGGGTTGGCGGTGAGGGTTGGCGGTGAGGGTTGGCGGTGAGGGTTGGCGGTGAGAGTTGGCGCTGAGAGAGGTGAGGGTTGGCGGTGAGGGTTGGCGGTGAGGGTTGGCGGTGAGGGTTGGCGGTGAGGGTTGGCGGTGAGAGTTGGCGGTGAGGGTTGGCGGTGAGAGTTGGCGGTGAGGGTTGGCGCTGAGAGAGGTGAGGGTTGGCGGTGAGGGTTGGCGGTGAGGGTTGGCGGTGAGAGTTGGCAGTGAGGGTTGGCGGTGAGGGTTGGCGGTGAGGGTTGGCGGTGAGGGTTGGCGGTGAGTTAGAGGTGAGAATTGGCAGTGAGGGTTGGCGGTGAGGGTTGGCGGTGAGGGTTGGCGCTGAGAGAGGTGAGGGTTGGCGGTGAGGGTTGGCGGTGAGGGTTGGCGGTGAGGGTTAGCCATGAGGGGCAGGCAGAGTGAGCCTGCACTGCCCACCCTCCACCTGCAGGCAGGGCTGTGTGGCCAGCAGCCGCCCAGGGCTCCATGGAGGGCGCCATCTCCAGTGCCCGCAGGAGGACTGCTGCCTGGCACAGAGAGAGAGGGCGGGTCAGACTCCGGGAGATCAGCAGAGGCTGGGAGGACTGAGGACGAAAGGAGCGGGAGGAGCTGGGAGGAGGTGGACAGATCTAAGCGCAGAAGGGAGTCGGCGGTGTGGGGTGTGGGGTGTGGGGCCACTGCACCTCCCCCCCCCCACACACACACACACACCCACGCCAGGGTGCGGGCGCCTGTCAGTCAGCAAGGCCAGATCCTGGCACCAGCTCCTGGGCGGTCTGCGGGCTCCACCGAGGAAAGGAACTCTGTGCGCGGCTGCCCCCTGGTGGTGGCACGGAGCACATCCTCGGTGCCTGCACGGGTGTGTGTGGTGGGGAGAGTCCTGGGTCCTGAGGCCCCTGGAGCAGGTGGGGCCTGCGTGGGGCCGGGCGAGGTCCCCAGTGACCTGTAGAGACCCAGGAAGGTGACTTCTATTCACGCGTCGGTTCAGCCAGACAGCGTGGAAGCCCGGAGGAGAGGTCGCCTCTGGAAGTGCGTCCACGGCCCTCCTCCGAGTGAATTCTGGGGACCTCCTGGGCCCCTCCCCCTCTTCTGTGATGGAGCCAGCCTAGCCCATGGCCAGGGATAGCCCCCTCCCTTCCAGCTCTTGGGAATCCATTTCAGCGGGACTGAGGCCCCATCAGTCCCAGGAGGGAGCCGTGCTGTGCGTGGAGGGAGGACTCCACGGGGGTGACCCCCTGATGTTCTGACCCTGCTCCTCACCGCACTGGACAGGGCACAGGCCCACGAGGCCGTGGGGCTGGCCCGACACCCACTCCCCACGGGTGGGAGGCCGAGGGCTCATTGGCCCACCTGTCCCTGGAGCAGACGTGGCTGCAGCAGGGGGTCCCGGCTGCTCCAAGGATCTGACATGGACCCTGTAACCGTCTGCCCCCCTTCCCTCTGCACCTTCCCCACCTGCCCCTGTGAGGGGTGATGCCGGCCGCTCAGCCCCCACAGGGCAGTCCCACAGCACAGTCTCCCCCTCCCCCCACCCCAGGCCAACAGGACTGGGGCCATGAGTGACTCCGTAGACTCATTTCATGCCTTCTGAGGGCCGTGCAGAGGCTTACAGTTAGTGGTTAGGGACAGGGTGGGGTTAGAGATAGGGTTAGGGGTAGAGATAGGGTTTGGGTTAGAGATATGGTTAGGGTTAGGGATGGGGTTAGGTTTAGGGTTAGGTTTAGGATTAGGAATAGTGTTAGGGTTAGTGTCAAGGTTAGGGTTAGGGATAAGGTTCTGTTTAGGGTTAGGGTTAGGTATAGGGTTATGGTTAGGGTTAGGGTTATGGTTAGGCTTAGGGATAGGATTAGGGTTAGGGTTAAGGGTTAGCCTTAGGGTTAGTGGTAGCGGTTGGGGTTAGGGTTAGGGTTACGGTTAGGTTTAAGGGTTAGGATTAGGGGTATGGGTAGGGGTAGTTGTAGGAAAATAAGTTGAGAAACACAGAGACACGCCGTGACATCAGACAGGCAGGCAGCCGATAAACACACCCCTGTGTCTGAGCGGGAGTTTTATTGGGGGGTATAGACAGAATCTGGATTTTAATAAATCTATAACTATCATTAAGCCCATATTTATGAACTTTACAAGCTTTTTTTTTTTAATGCTTTTGTATGTGTGGCTGTGAAATCCGGGTGCTAACCATGGTGAGGCCCCAGCACACAGCATGGCTGTCTCATCAGCGCCCTCTGTTGGAAGCCCTCCGCCTGGACATCAGGGAACCCCAGGCAGCTCTGCGAGGTGACCCTCTCGCCACCAGGGGGCGGAGCATCCACGGGGACCTGGGAGCCCTGCAGGGGGAGAACGGGAGAACCTCTGGGTGGCTCCCTGGGGCCCCTGGGGAGCCAGGTGCTGCTGTCAGACCGGCTCCTGGGAATCCTGACTGGTGCCTGGGAGGGTGAGAGGCTGTTGTTGTTGTGTTCAGTTCGGCAGCCACAGGTGCAGCTTCACAGCTCATCTGTCCGCAGGCTGTTTCTCCAGCAGCAGGATGAGCTCCCACAAGAAGATGCTGAGGGGTGAGGTGTGTGTGTGGGGGGGTGGGGACCAGCTCTGGGGGATGGGACTTAAAGGGCCAGGGAGCAAGGATTTCAAACACGCTAGCGTGCACACGGCCGATTCCTCGCCAAGAGCTGATAACGTTCCTTGCTTTTGAGTTCCTAACTCAAAAAACTGGATTTGCCGAAACCGGTGTGGCTCAGTGGACAGAGCGTCGGCCTGTGGACTGAAGGGTCCCAGGCTCGATTCCGGTCAAGGGCATGTACCTTGGTTGCGGGCACATCCCCAGTGGGGGGGGGGGGGTGCAGGAGGCAGCTGACCAATGTTTCTCTCTCATCGATGTTTCTAACTCTCTATACCTCTCCCTTTCTCTCTGTAAAAAAATCGATAAAATATATTTTAAAAAAACAACAACAACAAAAACTATACTTGCCTCTCGGGGGGTAGCAGATCTGGCAAAGAGAAGAACAGATTGTCACAGGGATGCCGCTCCGAGGTAGGAGAGGGTCTTGGGCTCCTGTCGGGGGTGGTCTCTGTGTGAAAGGGGCGCCCGGCTCTTACACACAAGGTACTCAGCACAGCACTCCGCGCCGTGCTTGGTTGCCCTGCTGACCAGCGCGTGGGAGGTGGGCCCGCCGGTACTCAGAGGCCGCCTCCGCCTCTCAGTGCGGGCAGAGGACCACGGTGGTCTCTGTGCTGCTGCGGCCCGTCTCCCCGGCCCTGAGATGGCCCCGCCTTTCCGGTTACACCGGGGCAGGGGCAGCCGGCACGGGTCCGGAAACACTGGCACGCACGGCCCCGGACGCTTGGGTGACCGGCGGGCAGGAGCCGGTGCTGACAGGTTCTCAAAGTCAGTATCCTCACTGCCGACGACAGAGCTGGCCCCTGGGCTGACACCGTCCAAGCCGCTCGGACCGCCTCGGGCTCCGGGGTGCAGGCGTGCAGACCATTTCACAGACGGCCTCTCGGTCAGCGAGCAGGAAACGCGTGCTCCGAGTCAGTGAGTGTGCGTGGGATCCCCGTGCGGGAGGAGGAGCGTGGTTTGATGTTTTAAACACATTCGTGCTTCCTTTCCTGTGACAGGTGTGGACGGAAGGGGCCCCGGGCTGGCCCGACGGCTCAGGGGAGGCCTGTGTGGCCGGCTGCAAACTCAGACCCACAGTCACCACAGGGATGGTCTGACATTAAACTTTTTTAATTTATTTATTAAATTATTATCTGTGTACATATCTTACCATTGCCCCCCTCCCCCATGCATGCCCTCCCTCCCCAGAGTTTTGTGTCCATTGGTTGTACTTATATGCAGGTGAAGTTAAACTTTAACTAAAGCAGTGATGGTGACAGTCACCTCCTAGGCCGGTATCTTTACCTCACCTGTGCCTGTCTGTCTTCGTGCAAACTTTTTAAAGTGGGGGCCAGATCACGGTCCCTCAGAGAACTGGAGGGCCAGACTATATGAACTACTAATTCCTACTGTAACACCTCGGCTGCGCTCACTGCCCAAAAAACCTGGCGGGCCGGATCAGACTCCTCTGCGGGCCGCATGTGGCCCGCGGGCCGTAGTTTGAAGACCCCTGTGTATGATAACACACTCTTGACATGTCTGGGTAACTTGTAACTCCCTTTTTCTGGAGCCCCTGGGGCACAGCCTCATGTGGCGGGCGCCAGGACAGACGCCACAAATTCCTTCGTTATCATGTTCTTTGTTCCTGCACCCCCTGAGTATGTGTCCGTCTTTTCACTTTTTATCCAATCCCAGGGGTTTCCCACCGCTTGGCTTTCTCCCTGCCTCCTTACTCGTCACCGATGGGTTTCATGTCACCCACCTGTGTCCCTCCTTTGATTTCAGTGTATAAATACAGGTGTAACCCGCCATTTTCCGGAGCATCATCTCAGTCCATTGAGGTTCTGCTTCCCGGCACATGTCAACCGTTTGGCTCAAATAACCTCACAGAGATTCACAGGTTCCGATGGTTTGTTCGCGTTAACACTAGTTTTCCCTGAATCGGGGCCGTTTCTCTGCCCAGGAGCGGCCGTTTCTCAGTGTTAAGGCCGTGGCGGGGTTAGGAAACGGGTCGTGTTGTCACATGTGTTGCAAACCATTTCCCCCAGTTCGTCCTTTATCTGCTTCTAGAGTCTGTTAATAACCCTTTGTTTTTGCTGCAAAGGAATTGTTATCTTATTTATTTCTTTTAGAGAGAGGAAGGGAGAGAGAGAAACATCAGTGATGAGGGAGAATCACTGACCAGCTGCCTCCTGCAGCTCCCCATTGGGGATGGAGCCTGCAACCTGGACCTGTGCCCTGAGCGGGAACTGAACCGTGACCTCCTGGCTCACAGGTTGCTATTTAACCACTGGGCCACACGGGCCCCGAACAGGGGGACCAAGGCCACTTCCCGGGCCCCCGGTTCCCGGAGCCGCGCTGGCCGCCTCCCCGGGGACGGCACAGTGACTCACCCCTGAAGCCTCCCGCGGGCACCGGCTGCCCGCGCCCTCCCTGTCCCCGGGCGCCTGCGCTGGCAGCGCGCCACGCAGACACCCCCACGGGGAGGCCTGCCCGCAGCTTCCTTCCTGCTTCCTGGGACCCGGCGGGCCCCCGCCTCCCGCCCGCAGGCGAGGAGCCGGGGTCACAGAGGCAGGGCCTCGCCAGGGGCACACGGTCAGGGCATGGCCGGCCGTTCGCCCTGCACGCCCCAGGCCTGACCTGGCCCTCCCCCCGCACGGGCCGGGAACCCCTGTGTCCGTGGCAGAGCCCGGGCCACGGCCCGCCTGCGGGCAGCAGGCAGCAGGGCCTGAACAGCACTGACACAGATGGACATGTAATCAGTGGACGCACTTACTATGAATAGCAGACCCCACACCCAGTTAACGTTCCTTCACGTGTAAAGAACACCGAGTGAGCACTCTCCCTCCCTCCAGCCCCACCTGCCTGCTTCCCTCCTCCCCCTCGGCTCCTGCCCTTGCTTCCGCGGCCTCCTCCAGGGCTGCTCGATGCTGTTCCTCAGCTCCTCCGTGTTCTTCTCAGTGCCTGTACCTCCGCTCCTCCGGAAATTACACTTTAAAAGCCAGCAGCCCGCCCCGTCTGGCCGGGTTGCTCAGTGGTTAGAGTGCTGTCCTGTGGACTGAAGGTCCCAGGTTCCATTCCCAGCCAAGGGCATGTACCTCGCCTGGAGGTTCGATCCCTGGCCCCGGTCAGGGCGTGAGCAGGAAGCAACCAATTGATGTGTCTCTCACATCGATGTTTTCCTCTCTCCCCCTCCTCTCCCTTCCTTCCACTCTCTCTAAAAAAAAAAATCAATGGAAACCTTGGGTGAGAATAAAAATGAATATATTCAGTAAGCCCTGCTGGTGTGGCTCAGGGGTTGAGCAGCAACCTATGAACCTGGAGGTCACAGCTCAGTTCCTGGTCAGGGCACAGGCCTGGGTTGTGGGCTCCATCCCCAGTGGGGCACGTGCAAGGGGGGGCCAGGTGATCTATGATTCCCTCTCATCATTGGTGCTTCTCTCTCTCTCCCTCTCCCTTCCTCTCTGAATATCTATCTAAAAGCCTGAGCGACCATCACAACCGAACAGACAGCCAAACAGGCTGAGAGGGGTGACCAGGCTGGCAGGGGAGTTAGCGAGGGGCGACCAAACCACTGAGCAGCAGGCTTTGTGGGGTGACCAGGCCTGCAGGGGGGGCAGTGAGTGGTGACCAGGCTGGCAAAGGGGGGCAGTGAGGGGTCACCAGGCAGGTGGGAGGGGGGCAGTTGGAGGTGACCAGGCTGGCAGGGGGGAAGTAAGGGGCGACCAGGCCAGTGGGGGGGAGGGGGCAGTTGGGGGCAACTAGGCTGGCAGGGAGGATAGTTGGGGATGACCAGGCCAGCAGGAGGGGCAGTTAGGGGCAATCAGGCTGGCAGGCAGGTTTGCAGTTAGGAACCAGTGGTCCCAAATTGTGAGAGGGATGGCCAACTGCCGGTTTAGGCCCAATCCCCAGGATCTAGCCTAAACCAGCCATTAGACATCCCCCAAGGAGTCCCAGATTGGAGAGGGTGCGGGCTGGGCTGAGGAGACCCTCCCCACCCCGTGCACCAGGCCTCAGTATAAAATAAATACATAAAGGCCCACACCCTTCACACGTGTGGCCGGTCATGGCCTGCGGTGGGGAGTCAGGAGGAAGGGGGCGGGGCAGACCCTCTCCGGGGCCAGAAGGGACCCACTTGGACTGCATGTGCCCGTGGCTCAGACACCCTCCGCCTGGCCCGGGCCCACCGCTCCCGGCCCTGCGGGGCTCTGTCCCGAGCCAGGACAGTCCCAGAGGAAGTGGGTGACCGGCCCCGTGACAGCCCCACACACCTGACCCGACACGCCCGCGGCAGGTGCAGACCGGGGCGGCAGGAGCCATCCGGCCCTGCGGGGAGCCAGCGCAGAGAGGCCCGCCCCGGCCGGAGGGTGGGAGGGCGGGAGGGCGGGACAGCCCCGGGGCCCGCATGGGTCCCCGCAGCCACTTCCCTCCAGACCTTCTCAAAGAGCCAGAGCGAGCAGCGCCTCCAGTCCCTGCCCCCGGGAGCCGGGCCCTCAGGCCAGCGGCTGACGGAGCGAGGGGCAGCGAGCGGCTCCCGCTGCCCAGGGTCTGGCTGGTGCTCCCTGCCCTCTCGGGGCCGTGTTCCTCCCGCCCAGGGACCTCCACGCCTGACCGCAGGGCCCGGCGGCCGCCGAAGAGCGTGGCTCCTCACCGCCCGCGCGGAGGCGGCCGCATGGAGGGTGAGTGCTCCCGATGCGGGCCTGCCCCCGGCCACCGGTGTCTCTCACCCCGCACACGCACGGGCGTCCGGGCGGACGGTCTGTCTCTCCTGCGGGATATTCACCCGCAGACGCCCCCGCTCACCTGCCTGTGGTCAGGAGGGAGGAGGTAACGCACAGCGGCCGCCCTGAGAACAGGGGCGCTGTGTCCGCAGGGGAACAGCCCGGGTTCTGATGAGCTCATGCCTGCAGGCTCCAGGTGGGTGTGTGGACATGTGTGTGGACACACGGCGTCATCCGGCAACAACTCGCAGGCCGTCCTGTGAGTGCACCCGTGTGTGCCGCGTTCAAACCAGTCCTCTGCCCTGGTTGCGTGTGTGATGTTCTGGGCGGGCTGAGTTGCTTTTGAAAACAATGACGGGAGTTTTCCCTCCTCGCATACCGTCTGCCAGCCTCCGCCAGCGGGGTGCCGGGCTCCTGAGGGCGGTGGTGTTTCTCACGAGGACCAGCTTAGAGCCGTGCACCTGGGCTCGGCCACCTCGGTGCGGAGTTTATCGTTAACTGGCTTCTCCCTTCACCTGAAAGCACTCAGGTCACCGGTCGGGGAATTTAATGAACTGAACCACCAAGCAAAATAGAAACAGACTCAGTGAGAGAGCAGGCTGCCAGTGAGAGCCGGGGGGAAAGGGTGGTGAAGGGATTGAGCAAAACAGAAGAGAGAGAGAATTCGTGGGCAGGGACACTAGTGGGTGGTTACAGAGGTGGAGGGGGTGAAGGCAGAGAGGGCACAGAGGGATAAAAGGTGACGGGATAAAAAATACATACGTACATACGTACATACATGCATGTATTAAGGTTATTCACGCATCCTGACAATTAACCACCGTGAAAAGTGCCCGCCTCTCTGACTCTGCGTCGGCGAAATGAATGAGCAACAACATAGAAGCAGTTATGGAGCCTTCGGCCAGCAGCGGCACGGCTCACTGTGACGTCTGACTCCCTGTGCCCACAGGCGCGGGGCCCGGACTCGCCAGCAGAGCTCCGAGGGCCTCAGTGTCCCCCTCTCCTCGCTGCGGCCCGGCCTTCCTGCCGCGGCTCAGGGAGCAAAAACAGTTTTGGGTTAAACAGCAGTTTAGATGCCAATCTCCGGCCTTGAAGGGCACCGGCTCCCCTAGGGCATGGCACCACGGACAGCGCCCGCTGGGCTCTGGGCTTTCCGTCCGTCTCTGTGGACAAACTCGCACGGAGCAGAGGCAGGGGGGCGGGGGGCGGCAACCCATCACTCCCAGTGCTCCTGTGGGCACCGCGGTCCTGGCTGCCTGTTCTCCCAGGGATGTTGATATTTCATATACATTTATATTTCATACATATATTTCATATGTGTCTACATCTCATGTATATATCTATATTTCATATTTATATTTCATATATTTATATTTCATATAATTTCATATATATTTCTATTTCATACATATATTTCATATATATCTGTATTTCACATATTTATATTTATATTTCATAGATAGATTCATATTTTATGTATATTTATATTTCATATATATTTCTATTTCACATATATTTCTATTTCATATATATTTCATATATATTTATATTTAAAAAATACTTATGTAAAAGCTTCAAGCAGATAGCATATCCCCCTTCATTTACATGCATGACCGCACACTATGTCACAGTTGGGTTACTTTTTTATTAACTAGAGGCCCGGTGCACAAAGTCATGCACCAATGGGCTCCCTCAGCCTGTCCTGCAGGATCAGGCTGAAACCAGATCTCCAACATCCCCTAAGGGGTCCCAGAATTTGATAGGGTGCAGGCCAGGCCAAGGAACCCCACCGGTCGGTACATGATCGGGGCCGGGGAGGGAGACGGGAGGTTGGCCAGCCAGGGAGGGACCGCAGGAGGGCTCTAGGACATGTCCAGCCCATCTCGCTCAGTCCCAATCGGCCAGACCCCAGCAGCAAGCTAACCTCCCAGGCTGAGCATTTCCCCCCTGGTGGTCAGTGCATGTCATAGCGAGCTGTTGAACGGCCTTAGCATATCATTAGCATATTACACTTTGATTGAACGGATGACTCGATGACCGGACACTTAGCATATTAGGCTTTTATTATATAGGATATTTAGTACCAAAAATGCTGATTGCTTTTCGGGGCTGCGTAGTACTCCACTGTATCAGGTCCCAGAGTGCCCTCACCGTGGGAAGGCGGTGCTCAGGCTGGTGGCGGCAGCTGCCAGCAGCTGCAGGGACGGCCTCACACACGCACTGCTCCCGCCCGGCCCCCCGGGGCACAGGATGCGTCCCCACCGGTGGAGCCTGGGTCCAAGGTGGCTGTGCTGTCGCCCCCTGCAGATGAGGTGTGCGATTCCCCTCCCGGCAGCCGGCGAACACGCCCACAGTGCCTTCCGAAACCGTGCATTTGCGAACCGATGGGTCACAAAACTTTTTTTTTTTTTTTTTGTATTTCGGATTGCATTTTTCCTGTTATGAGTAACAGTGAGTAGCCTTTTGCATGTTCTGTAACTTAATAGTCTGTATCCTCAGCATATTTTTTCTGCTGGCAGTTTGGACTCTTTCTGCCAGAACCGGAAGCTATGAAGAGGAACTCAGGGGCGAATAAATTGTAAATGTTCTCATGTGCCACTTGCTCTGGGTTTAACAGTAAGCAGAGACAGGATGTTTCTGTAGCTGAATCTCACCTCTGCTTTCTCTTCCCCTCTGCGCTGGGTGATGCTGAGAAGGGACGTCCCGCTCGGAGGGGTACAGGGACCTTCCACCTGCCTCTCTCTGGCGCTTTACATGGCTTCTTCCCACGCTGTCACCTTGGACTTCCCGGCTCTGGCTGGCAGGACGTGGGTGACGTGGGCCCAGGCCCGCTGCTGCAGGCTCCCCAGTGCTCAGCTTCCCTCTCAGGGCAGGAACGGCCTTTGTCACCCACACACCCCGCTGCTGCCTCCGGGGGCCGGCTCAGGCCCACTGGTCTCCCTGTCTGAGCACCAGCCTCCCGCCCGCCAGCTGCTGTGTGTTTAGGGGGGCTGTTCACGGGGCCCTGGGCCTGGCCCTTTAGTGCCTGCACCCACCCTGCACAGCCCAGAACCGCGTGGGCAGGTCCAGTGTTCATTCTCCTGAAAAGGCAGATTGCTGTCCTGCCAGCTGGCAATCCCCGCCCAGCACCGTCTCCCATCTTCCCGGGCAGCCTCGGCAGCTCATGTTTCCTGTGTGTGTGTCCAGCTCCCAACCCCCTTCCCCGGGCGTTTGCGCTGCAGGGTGCTGCTGTGTGGGTACGTTAGGGACGATGACATCTTTACGATGTTTGGTCTGCCTTCCAGCTACGGGGCGTTCTGAGCGCTTTGACCTTGACCACCACAGGGCCGTGTGGTCAGCCTCCTGACCATTGGACAGGGCTCTCCCGCGGGCCCGGGCTTCCCGTGGGGGTGCCCACCGCCCCACCCCGGCCTGTGGCCAGGCCGCCCTCGGCCCAGGACGCTGGTCTCACCGGGTCTGTCTCTCTGTCTCTCAGCGGCCGAGTGGACCGCCCGGGGAGCCCCCAACCACACGCTGGTGCGCCTGCTGCGGGACTCGGCCGAGGGCAGGAACGGCAGCAGCACCCCCCGGGCCCTGCGGCTCCCGGACGGCACCAGCGCTGCCTGGTACATCCTCACCATCATCGGCATCTACGCCGTGGTCTTCCTCTTCCGCCTGGCCAGCAACATCCTCAGGAAGAGCGACAAGTCCCTGGAGGACATTTACTACCTGAACCTGACCTCCGAGCTCAAACAGAAAGGGCTCCGGAGCCGGGCAGCCAAGGGCTCCACGCTGACCATCGGCAACGCAGCCGCTCTGCCGCCCCGCCAGGCCGGCCCGGGGCCCGGGCGCGCGGACAGCGGGCCCCACACGGAGATCTAGGCATCCCTCAAAGGCGGGCAGCCGGGCCGCCACCGAGGCCCAGGTGCCTGCGGGGGGCGAGGGGCGGGAGGGCTGGACCGGGGAGCAGGGGCTGGGAGGCCGTCTGGCCCGGGGCACTTCCGCAGACGGCGTTGACCGGAGCCAGCATCCGTGTCCTCTCGGCCTCTGGAGCTTTGAGACGCGACCATAGGGGCAGGAGCTCCCGGCCACGGGGTGTGTTCCAGGGAAGGGCTCGGGGCAGGCACGACCTCGGAGCTGGGAGACCCCTGGGGCCCGTGAGGGGCCTTTGTCACGGAGAGAAGGCTGAGTCTGGCACCCGGAGCCTGGAGGAAACTTCATCTTTCGGGCCCACAGGAACTTTGGGGGCTGGGGGCTCACCTGGGACACGTGGGGTTGGGATATCTGGTCCCAAAGGGTCAGTCCTTCTGAAGACCCCGGCCGGAACATAGAGCCAAAGTAGTTAACACCGAAGCTGGTGGGAAGGTCTTCGTTTTCGTTGACATATGTGTCCATGAAATATATACATTCCCTGACCCACCGCTTTGGTGTGGACCTTAGTTTCGTTACAGATAAAATGAGGGTGGTGGCACCAGTTCTTCAAGCCTTACAGAGTGCGTAAGAGCTAATGGGATCATGTATGTGAATATATTTTAAAAAGTAAAATAAATACATCATTATAAGCCTTGTGTTGTTGGTGTTTGTGGTGATTATAGCTGATACTGGTGTTGGTGGTGGTAGGGAGGTTAAGGTGGCTGGTGGTGGTGGTGCTGATGGTTGCTGCTGCTGGTGGTGGTGGTGGTGGTGATGGTAGTGACAGTTGATGCTGATGGTGGTGGTGAGGTTGATGTAGATGGTGGTGGTGGTGCTGGTGGCTGATGCTGAGTGATGGTGATGGTTGATGCTGATGGTGGTGGGAAGGTTGATGTAGATGGTGGTGGTGGTGGTGGTGATGCTGGTGGTTGATGCTGATGATGATGGGGAGGTTGATATAGATGGTGTTGGTGGTGATGGTTGATACTGATGGTGGTGGGGAGGTTGAAGGAGCCGCGGGGGAGGAGGGAAGCGGGCACCCACCCCGCACCGCACCCACCCCGCACCGCACCCACCCCGCACCGCACCCACCCCGCACCGCACCCACCCCGCACCAGACCCACCCTGCACCGCACCCACCCTGCACCAGACCATGGCGCTGTGGGAAGGGGCCTGGAGTGGGTGGGCAAGCAGGCGCCCGTGATGGTGCCACGGGCAGAAAGCAAACACGTACGAACACCTCCAAGGCCAGGCCTCTGGGCAGCGGAGCTGACGCCCTCACCACTCCGTGGGGTGGTGTTAGGGGACGAGATGGAGAGTGTGCCCCAGGACAGCGGGCGGAGAGGAGTCCTCCTGGGGAGGAGGGTGCCCTCTGGGCTGGCAGGGCTCTGCTGCACCTGCCACGCAGCTGGCGGGAAGGTCAGAGCTTGGTCTGCCGGATTCCCAAGTTCGCGTGACCATCCCACACACACACCTCTACTCCCCTGCCAGGTGAGGAGTGGGCGGGCCACTGCCAGGCCCCTGAGTCTGCCCCCTGGACTTCCTGAGTCCCGGCAGGAGGCCGGTGCCCGGGGGGATGGGGCCAGAGGATTGGAGCTGCGCACACCATGGCCGGGGGGGGGGGGGGGGGGGGGCTGCCATCGTGGGGTCAGGAGCCCCAATGCCCGAGCCCAGTGTGAGGCTTAAATAAGTAACTGGGATGTTTCCCACCCAACTGGGCCTGCGGGGTAAGACCAAACTGGCACGCACAATCGCCTACTCACGTGTGGCAACGCTTCTGTTTTATTGGGGTGGGCGGTGGTACCACTAGTTCACAAATACCCGCCCGGCAGACCGGCAGCCAGACTCGCTGAGGAGGGTTCCGTCACGCTGCTTCTTGGGACGAAGGAGCACCCACCCCGCACCGCACCCACCCTGCACCACACCCACCCTGCACCAGACCAGTCCCTGGAGAACCGGTCACGGGGCGGCGGGGGAGAAAGCAGAGCAGAACGTGCCCAGGAAAGCAGGCGGAGAGAGGTCCTCCCTGGGAGGGGGTGCCTCCGGGGCTGGCAGGGCTCTGGCTGGGCCAGGGGAGGAGCTGGGCAGACATGGCCACGCTGCCCCTGACGGTCCTTCCTCACCTCCAGTCTGAGGTGGGAGGTGGGAGGAGGCTGGCTCTCCCCAGGGGGCAGGGTCCGGCAGGAACCAGAGGGCCGGCCTCCGTGCAGTGGTGTGCTTCTGTCCAGGCCCCCGCTGCGGCCACAGCAGGCCACCCCGCCCCGCCCGGGCGCGGCCAGGCCTCGGCACAGGCTCTGCAGGGCGGCTGCCGGCCCGGCCCCGTGTCCCTGTCGGTTCCTCTCCGCTCGGGAGCCAGCGTCCCCTCCGGGCCGGCAGGCCCTTCTCCGGGGAGAACGTCAGGACGGACGTGCGCTCCCGGCAGAGGGGAGACCCGGGGGCCGGGGTGGAGGTGCTGTGTACCGGCCACGGAGCGGCGGCGGAGACCCCGGACCCGCCAGCACCCTGACCCGGGCCTCCCCCCCAGGACTGTGGGAGCGCCCGCCTGTCTGACCGAGCCGCCGGCGGCACCGAGCCACGGCAACCCTGGCACTACCCCGCCCCCTCCGCCCCGACCACGGCAGGAGCCGCGTCAGACACACCTTCCGTGGGCGACACGTCCCTTTCCTGCATCGTGTAAGCCAGAGGGAGCTGCTCTGGACGTGTCCCAGGATGCTCACATCCAAGTGTGTCTGTGAGAGGCCCAGCAGTGAGAAGGCCCCTGTGAGGTCAGCACCCTGGGGTGTCTGTGGGGAGGCCCAGCAGGAAGGTCTGTGAGGTCAGCACCCGGGGTGTCCTGGGAGTTCTCTGTGAGGTCACCGCCCACCCGGGCAGGGCCCACAGACGGAGACGGGGTGTCTGTGGGGAGGCCTCTGTGAGGTCACCACCCTGGGGTGTCTGTGGGGAGGCCCAGCAGGAAGGTCTGTGAGGTCAGCACCTGGGGTGTCCATGGAGGCCTCTGTGAGGTCAGCACCCGGGGTGTCCGTGGGGAGTTCTCTGTGAGGTCCCCGCCCGCCCGGGCAGGGCCCGCAGACGGAGACGGAGACGGCGGGCCCCGCTCGGGCCGCCATGCCGCACCGCGCGAGCCGGCTCTTCCGGAACATCGTCCTCCGGAGCCCGCTGGACGGCGCCAAGAGGAAGCAGTGCCTCCAGTACCTGCAGACGCTGCGGCGGCTGCAGTTGGACGGCTTCAGCACGGTGTACCTGGGGGAAACGGAGATCCCCGAGAGCCTGGCCACGGGGGAGGACCTGGGGGGCGGGCCCGGCGTGCCCAGCCCCAGCTGGTGCGTGGTGCACGCGGGGGGCAGCCAGGGCTGGGTGCCCTGGCGGTACCGCGTGTACCTGAGGGACGAGCTGAGCGTGCGCCCCGAGGACGGCTTCTTCACCGAGTTCTGCGAGGCGGCGAGGAAGGCCTACGGGAAGTGCGCCATCGTGGTCAAGGACGCCCCGCGGCCGGAGGCCCCGCCCCCCGAGGACGGGGCGCCCCCTGCCCAGGCCCGCGCCCGCGCCGCCCTCAGCCTGACCGGCATCGCCTGCTGCCCCGACGTGGCCAAGGCCTCCGGCCACGAGCTGCTCTGCCTGCCCGCCCCCTACAACTACCTGAACCCGCTGGACCTGGCCTGGTCCTCCCTCAAGTGGTTCATCATCAACAACCGCAGGGAGTTCTGCCTGCAGTCCGTCGACAGCCTCTACGCCTACCAGTTCATCCTGCTCAGCGAGCTCATCGGCAAAGGCGTGGAGCGGCTGGGCCCCGGCAAGTGGAGGACACTCATCAACAAGGTGCGGCGGTGGGAGAACTACTACCTGGGCAAGTTCTCCTAGGCCCGGGCCAGCCGTCCGGGCCGGGGCCACGGCGCCCCCACGGCCGCCACCAGCACCGCACGGCGACAGCGAGGACGCCACGAGGACCGCGGCTCCGGGGGTGGGCGAGGAGCCGGCTCCGGGGGTGGGAGAAGAGCCGGCTCAGTAAAGCTTCCCGGGAGACGAGGGTCTGGTCTCCTGTCGGTGACGCGGAGGCCCTGCCGGGCGGCCTGGGCAGCCCAGCTCAGGGCCTGGCGGTGAGCGAGGCGGACACGGCTCAGGGCGGTGCCCACGTGTGGGTCTCAGACACGGGAGCCGCGTGTGCCGGCCCCGGAAGCTGAAGCGAAGGGGTGAGCCCACCGTGTCCGGCCCCAAACGCCCTCGGAGCAAGGCGTGCTCACATCCCCACGCGTGTCCTCTGCCCGGGGCCCCCGCTGTGCTCACATCACACCAGGCCCGAGGAGCGGCACCCGAGCTCCAGGGTGGGTGGTTCTGCTTTTCAAACAGAAGCAGCTCCTGCTGGCGCCCCCGCTCAGCGGGACCTGGAGCCTGCCTTCCCCCTCCGCAGCCCGGCTGTGGGGCCGCCTCCTGCTGGCGTGTCCACACCGGTTTTTGTGGCGGCAGCTCTGCGGGTTGTGGGGTTTGAGGTCAGGCGAGCCTCCCGCCACGTGAGCCGCAGGGGGAGAAAGCAGGCAGCTGCGGCAGACCCAGGGCACACGGCGCCGCCGCAGGGACCCCCAGGCGCGAGGGCCGGGGTCGGAGGGACCATCTCGGCTTCAGCCCGTTAACGAGGAGGCTGTGGGCGAGCTCCCTGGCTCCCCGAGGCCCTGGGCGAGGGCCCTGAACCGCTGGCACCCGCCACCCCGGGGGCCGGCCTCTGCGCGGTGCCCCTGCCATCGGGTCCGGGCCGAGTCCTCGTTCAGACCGAGCCCGGACCTCACTTCCCGTCTGTCCTTCAGGGACACCCTCCGGGCCCCGCACACAGACCCGCTGTCAGACGCGTGAGCAGAGGGCACAGCTCTGCCTGGGACCCAGGAGGAAGTTGGGGGGGAGTTCACCTGGCCGAGGGGCGGGGAAGATGGTGGGCACAGCCCATCCCTCGCAGAGCAGCGGAAACCGTGGGCAACAGTGACAGTGACCCCACATATCCTCTGAGGTGGGACGGGCCCCGGGCATCCCCACCCACCGCACCCCCACGCCCCCCGTGGCCGGCGCGACCGCAGGGACGGCAGTGCTTTGCCCCGAGGTCCGGGCTCCCTGGTGGGTGGAGCCAGCCGGCCAGTCAGGCAGGGGCTGTCACCCAGGCATGCTCCCCTCCCATCTCACTGTCTTACAAACCCGTGTTACACGCGTGACCTCCTGCAGCCAGGCAAGCCCGCACGTGGCAGGGCAGGGAGCACATGAGCGCCCTCCACCTGGTGCTGGGCCAGGCTGAGGACTGGAGACCCAACCACAGAGCTTCACACGGAATGGAAGGAGCCGGCCCTCACCCACCCCCGACCCCCACGAAGGGGCACCAGTCCTCCTCCCGTCTCAGACTGGTCCGGTCTCCGTCACTCCACTGTCCACATGGGGGCAGCGAGCCCCTCAGGCCATGCCCCCCCAACCATGAAAGCACGAGGGGCCGAGTCCCTGGGAAGAGGAGAAAACAGGGTGGGAGGGCACAGGTCAGAGGGCGGAGGTCAGAGGGCGGAGGTCAGAGGGCGGAGGTCAGAGGGTGAGGGTGTGCAGGGGGGCATCCTCCCCACAGCGGGGCCACTTGTACAGCCCGGGGGGGGGGGCCTACAGCAGCTGGGGGTTTGCAGAACTCCCTGCCTCACAGCACAGCGGGGGGGGTGTGTGAGAGAGAGAGACACACACACACACGCACACACACACACACGTGACGCCGCACACACACACACACACACACACACGTGACGCCGCACAGGCCTATCCCAGAGACCAGAGACCAGACGCTGCCAGGCGTTTGCTTTACTGGAGAAAACGCGGGCTCTCAGAGCCGCTGCCCGTCGCCGTCACCGGAAGCTCAGCCGGGCTAGGATCAGCCTCCGCACTCCCCCGGCTTCTCCTCGGCGAGTCCGCTCTCCAGGTGGCGGGTGGTGGGCGCCGGGCGGGCGGGGCCTGGGGAAGGGACGGGGTCAGCGGTCAGCGGGAGCCACTGGGTCGGCAGGGCGGACGCCCCACTCGCTCAGCGCAGCCGCCCTGACTCAGACACCTCCCATAACCGTACTTCTTTTCTTCATTTCTCAGAAAAGGCTCCCCGTACTTAGGTTCACAGTTATCTTTCTCCCCAACCCAGCCGTCAGCCGCCCCCGAGCCTTGGCGTTGGAGGGAGGGAGGGGTGTGTGTGACCCCCTTCTCAGTGCCCCCAAAGCCCCGCCACGCTGGGTGCGGGCGGCCCCTCACCTGTCGGCTGGCCGCGCTCCCTCTTCCCGCACCGCCAGAGCCGGAGTCCAGCGACGGAGCATCTCAGGAGGCGGCTGCCGCACAGGGGCTGCTGTGGCCGGGCCGGCGGCTCCGAGGACCGGGTCCGAGCTGCGGAGCGGGCAGCGCGGGGCGAGGGGAGCTGGTGAGGACCCGGCAGACCCCCAGCCGGGCCTGAGGTGCAGGCGGCTTCCGGCCTGTGCCGCCTCCTCCCACCCCCTCGCACTCTGCACACCGGCGGGTGCTCAGAGGTGCTTCCCCCGGGAGAAGGCGCAGCTTTCAGCAATTCCCGAGCCCCGGGCACCCGGCCTCCGCCCCGAGGCGGCCCAGCCCTCAGGAGGGAGAGCCACAGGCGGGCGAGGACCAGCCCGAGCTCCGGCCCAGCACAGGCGGAGGTCAGGGCACCCCGGCCCGCACCCCCTCGGACCCGAGGGACAGGCCGCCCGCCCGCACCTCCCCCCCAAGCGTGTACCGGCGCTCCCGCTAGCGCTCCTTCTTCCCCGACTTCTCGGCCTCCAGCTGCCGCTCCCGGGCCTCCAGCCTCTTCCTTTGGTATATCTTGGCTCCGGCAAAAGCCAGGCAGAGGATCAACGTCTTCGCTGCCAGGATGTACAGCAGCAGCGGCACGTGGTCGAGAACCTGGCGGGGAAGGAGCGGTTCTGTGTGTGTGTGTGCGGCATCGGACGCTTCCTGTGCGCGACCTCCTACGCCGGCCCTGTCCCCACGCCGCCGGCATCCGCCCAGACCGCCCTCCCTGCCGGCCGCCCGGGATGCCGACCTCAGGACCCCGGCTCATAACCGGCCCTGCCTGTGCCGCTGCCCAGGCCTCTGCTCTGGAGGCAGCGTGGCCAGCAGAGGGAGCCAGAGCCGGGCCCTCTGCACTGGCACCGGCTGAGCGGCCGGGTGGCACCGGCTGTTCTGAGCGTCTGCCTCGCCGCCTGCGCGGGCTGCTGGGCCAGCCCGTCCCCCTAGATTCTCCAGCTCCGTCCCCACTTCCTCTGGTTCCCGCCATGAGCACTGCACAGAAGGCAGAGCAAATACAAAAGGAAGGAAACCCTGCACGCCATTCGATGCAGCTGCACACACCCGTTCACACGCGGCTGCACACACACCCGTTCACACGCGGCTGCACCCCCCCCCCCCCGTTCACACGCGGCTGTGCACACACGTTCACACTCAGCTGCACACACCCCCGTTCACACGCGGCTGGTCCCGTCCTCCCTGACCCACAGCTCCCGCCTCCCGCCCCTGCAGCCTCCTGCGGGCCCATCTTACAGACAAGGCCCAGATGGGCGCTCTCAACCAGCTATTAATGGACCTTACGCTTCCTCCTTGGAAAAGGTGACCAGACAGCCCACTTAATCGGGAATTTTTTAAAACGCCGCGGGACGAGGGACAAATGGTTAAAAATTGGGACTGTCTGCCAAAAGCAGGACATCGGGTCACCTTATCCTTGGAGGAAAAAGCCAGTTTGCTGCCATAACTAAGCCTCCTGTATGTGCTAGGATTTCTAGGCAGCTGAGCCTCACTGCTCCTTTTAAAACCACTCTCTCCAGTTCTGGAAACCTCTGCCAGCCTGCATCCTGCTGCATCCGAGCCCACGTCCCAGCCACCTCCCTGCCCCAGCCCCAGCCCCAGTCACTTCCCAGCTCCAGCCACCTCCCAGCTCCAGCCACGGCCCCAGGTGCTGCCGCTCTGGCAGGGGTCAGACGGCAGGCAGAGCCAGGAAACCCACTGAAACGGAACCCCCACAAACAGATGGTGGAAGCGGTCAGTTCACCTCTCCTCAGGGTCCCGGGAGGCAGCAGGAGGCAGATGTTCCAGGAAAGAGGGCAGAGCAGGCAGCCAGGGTCAGGACACCACAGGGCTGCAGCCAAGGGCCAGGGCCGCCTGCCTCTGGGCGCTGAGCTTCACGGGTTACCCCCTCCCTCTGATTTCTACAAACCTTCCAGACGTGCAGACGGGGGGAGTGAGGCGGCTGCTGTGAACAGGCCTGGCTGGCACAGGGGAGGCCCTGCCCCGAGTCCTGCCCGCCTCGCCTGAGGCTCAGGGTTCTGAGACTGTGGGCCCCTGGCCAGCCCCCGGCCTCCTGAAGCCCCCAGTCCCACAGCCCGGAAGCCGGGAAGCAGGGTCTGTACTCCCCCAGACCCAGATCCCCTCGAAACAGAAACCAGGGATGTTCCGAACAAGGAGTATAACTGAGAAAATACAAGCTCCTAAGTGTAAAAGACACACATCACATCTACATGAAAAAATACCCCAAATTGTCATAGCACCCCTGGATGGTATGACGATGTATGATTTCTATTTGACTTCCTACTTTTGGAAGTGCCCACAATCACATACATTCCAGTGGCCGTCCCGTGACCACCCCTAGCGAACCCCGCCTGCGTCAGGATTCCACAGCACACGTGGCACACATGTGACACACACATGACACACGCTTCTCCCACGGCCAACCGGCTAGCCGGCGCCTCTGCGCTGCCCATGAACCCCTGCTCCCAGCACTGACCCAGGCCCCCCGGGCTCCGGCGTGTTCGCTCGCCAGCCAGGGGCAGCGGCACCTGATGGAACGGTGGGCGACCGACTTCCACACTACACGGGTGGGTGACCGACGGGAGACTGTGCCCCTGGAACCCGGGGAACGCCGCCCTCGCGTCTCCCAGTCCCCGCTGGAGCGGGAAACCCACTGGTCGGCAGCACCAGGTAGAGATGAGGGCGGGAGAGCGTGCGGTCGGGGACGGTTTCGTACGCAGCTGCTCCCTGAGAGCGCAATCCGCCGTGAAGGAGCCGCCACGGGAGACGTGGCTGACTGAAGGTTTCCCAAGACGCGGGCGGATCCGGGCCAGGCGGGGCCCGCCAAGGAGGCCCGGCCCCTTCAGCACCTGGCGAGCCAGCGCACACCGCGCGTGTTAACTGAGAGCCAGATGTTAACCATTTTAACTTAGAGCCAGCTGTTACCGTTATCGTGATTCCTGCCCGAGCCGAGTCTTCTCACCCTGGAGTTCTGCCGTCGGGAGAGAGAAAAAGCCCCAAGCCCTCCTGCGTAAATGCGCTCACCTGCCAGTTCATGCTGGACCACCTGAGACGGCACTCCTGGGCAGCACAGAGCCGGGCGACCGTCACTTCCGGCCGGCACAGGCCCGGCCGGCACGCGGAGGAGGAGCGGGCGCTCAGGCTGCTGGGCTGGAGGGGGGAGAGGAAACAGGTCAGCGGGGGCATCCAGGGCCCAGCACCTCGGGGAGAGTCTCTGATGGAGAGAGAGGCACACGATGAGCACAGAGCGCTCCGCAGGGCGGAGGCCGTGTCCCCAGCGAGCTGACCGGAGCCCGGGGGGCGGGGAGCAGCGGCCTGGGTCAGAGCCGGGACCGGCGCGGCTTGTTGGGCAGAAGATCTGGCTGATCTGCCAGGAACGGGAGCACAGCCGCCAGCAGGGGGCCCTCCTGCTCCTACGGGGACGGTGCTCCCGCTCCGCTCACCAGGGACGTGAACGCCCAGGTCCAAACTCGGCTCCTCCACCCCCTCCTGCCTGGAACCCCAGCTGCTCGAGGGGGAGAGGCTTTGCGAGTTAATGAAGCGGATCTGGGTTGTTAAAGATTACCTGGAGGGACGGGAGTACATGACATGGGAAACGTGGTCTAAGAAAGCCGTCCGGCCTAGAATCCCCTCCTATGGTGAGGGGCCCCGGGGCAGGGGGGCAGGACGTGACAGGCAGGGGCACGGGGAGCACAGGGGGACCCTGTGGCCTCGCGGTCACTATTGTGAGCCGGTGACACATACCAAAGAGTCAGAAGACTTGCGCTCAGGATGCAGACACTACACACTCGGGCGACTTCCCTCCTGGGGCCTCGGTCCCATCTGCAAAGGAAGACAGGGTGTCAGCTGGCTGGGCCCAGGGCCCTCCGGCTGCTGGACGTGGATACGTACAGCTTCGGGCCGCGGTGCCTGGCCCGGCCCACGGCAGTGACGTCTCACTCAGTCTTCACACCAGTCCTCCGAGGGAGTTCACGTCTCGAGACCGGAACAGAGTTTATGAAACCCGTCCAGGGTCACATGCAGGGGGATTGGGATTCAACCTCCAGTCTGGCCCCCCAGTCTTACCCTGATGTAGGCAGAGAGCTCTGCACCCAAAACCACACGTCTGCTTTTCTTTAAATAGACTCTCAACTAAAACAAAGAGAGACAGCAGAGAGTCTCATAGGCCTTCAGAATGGAGATACTACAAACCTCAGAGAAGATGTTTCACAGAAAACTTTTTCACATACAAAAGCATCCTATATAATAAAAGGCTAATATGCAAATAAACCAAACAGCAGAACAACTGGTTGCTATGGTGCACACTGACCACCAGGGGGCAGATGTTCAATGCAGGAGCTGGCCCCTGGTGGTCAGTGTGCTCCCACAGGGGGAGCGCTGCTCAGCCAGAAGCCGGGCTCATGGCTGGTGAGCACAGCGGTGGTGGTGAGCCTCTGCAGCAGCACTAAGGACGCTTTGGGAGATGTCTGACTGACGGTTTAGGCCCACTCTGAGGGCTCCCAGAGTGCAAGAGGGCACAGGCCGGGCTGAAGGACCCCTGACCCCTAAGTGCACAAATTTTGTGCACCAGGCCTCTAGTCTAAATATAAAAAGCTCAGCCCTGGCCAGTATGACTTGGTTGGGTGTTGTATTATGCACTGGTCCGGGCACATGCCTGGGTTTCTGGCTCAATCCCCGAGGGAAGGGGCATGTAGGAGGCAGCCGATGGATGTTTCTCTCACTCCCTTCCTCTCTCTAAAAAATTTGAACCTCAACTATTCAAGGTCACAGAATCTTGAAAACAAGCTGGGAGCTGGCACAGGAAAGCCAAGTTTGACTTTCTCAAAGTCAGATAAGCTAACGCTAGGAATTCACACCATCATCGGTTTCCCTGTGATGAAGGTGCACTGACCTTCGCGTGTGGATGGTCTGTTTGTCTTTAAGTGGCAGCAGGTTCTGATCTGCGCTCAAGTGTGGCCAGTTTCCACTTGGCGTAATCTCCAATGATCTTGGGGATTAGCCGTGTTGTGAAAATAAACTATTTAAGGCTGGGTACACTGTGCTTGTACAACTCCTCTGAGCTGTGTACAAACATAGCCGTTCCCCATTACCTACCTTGATTCCCAAGGTCAAGGACAACAAACAGGTCCAAAATATTTGTAGGAGGAAGTAAATTACAAAGAACACCCTGTTGTCTGGCAAATACCAGGCCTCCCCCACAACAGGCCATTGGCTCTGCGACTTTAAGCGAAATGACAGCAGTGAAACCCATTTCACAGGAGGCTAAGTGACGTAATCAAGAGTTAAGTTCCTACATCTCATCAAGTTGTAATGAAACAACACTCCACAAAGGACCGGCGTTCCTGGAAGATCCGGTGCACTGGTGCGCTTACTGGGGGTGTGGCCTCCGCCCGTCACCTGCACCTCAGCCTCGGCTCCCTCACCTGTAAATCCTCCTCCGAGACCGGATTAGAGACCCGCGCTCCACCGGCCCCGGGAAGTACTACACCAATGTGGAGCACGAGGGTTAGATAAACGCCTCTCCTCGGCTCACGGCCAGGCCACGCTGCAGGCCACACACAAGGGCCGTCCTGGGAGGAATGCAGCCACACAAGACCGCCGCCTGGCACAGGGACCACGGGAGCACCAGGAGAGCCGGCGTCCTGACTCTATTCCCCGTGGCACCCAAGGCTGGGCACGTGACCTGGGGCACGTCGAGAACCTCTTTGGGCCAAAGTGTCCTCATTTTAAGAGTCAGAATCCAGCCCTAACCGGTGTGGCTCAGTGGATAGAGCGTCAGCTTGCAGACTGAGGGTCCCAGGTTCGATTCCGGTCAAGAGCATGTACCCTGGTTGTGCACACATCCCCAGTGAGGGGTGTGCAGGAGGCAGCCGATCGGTGTTTCTCTTTGATTGATGTTTCTAACTCTCTATCCCTCTCCCTTCCTCTCTGTAAAAAATCAATAAAATACATTTTTTAAAACATCAGAATGCAGCCTTAGCCGGTTTGGCTCAGTGGATAGAGCATCGCCTGCAGATAGAAGGGTCCTGGGTTTGAGTCCAGTCAAGGGCACATACCCAGGTTGTGGATTCGATTCCCAGTAGAGGGCGTACAAGAGGCAGAGCGATAATTCTCTCATCATTGATGTTTCCGTGTGTGTCTCTCTCTCTCTCTCTCTCTCTCTCTCTCAATGAATAAAAATATATTTTCTAAAAAAAAAAAAAACAGAACCCAAAGAACAATGCTGCACGTCTGGAATTCGGGAGCCGCCGTTCTTGCCGACATCCGGAGTCAGACAGTAAAAATATACTGGCATCGGCCTCGACGTCATGCCTGAGGGATACGCCTCAAGCTCTTCGGGAAACACAGAAAGCCCACCTGCACACAGCGCTGGGGTGCGGGGAGGGCGGGAGGAGAGGCAGATCAGAGTGGCTCCTCTCACCCCCTGCCTCCATCCACACTGCGGGGGCGGGGCGGGGGGGGGGGGACCATCTCCCTCAGTGACATGCTCCCCCTCTGCAGGCCTCGGCAGGACTTAAGCGATGAAAGCCGAGGAGGCCAAAAATACCCGGCCTGTGCTCTGCTCCCATAAACACCTGGTGCGAAATTAGACACGAGGCAGTTGTCGTCTGCAAACACTGAGCCGGGACAGCTCTGAGGCTGAAGCCAGCCTAAGCGGTGCGGGCACTTTAACCCGGGAACTGTTCAGTCCTAGCTTAAAACTGAAAAATAGCCCTAACCGGTGTGGCTCAATGGATAGAGCGTTGGCCCGGGGTCCCTGGTTCCATTCCTGTCTACATCCCCAGTGGGGGGCGTGCAGGAGGCAGCTGATGGATGATTCTCTCATCGATGTCTCTCCCTCTCCCTCTCCCTTCCTCTCTCTCTAAAAAAAAAAAAAATCAATAAAAGTATTTTAACAAATAATGGCTTTGAGATAAATAGTTCTATTTCCTTTACTGCAAAAATATACTGACTTTTTCTTTTGCCAGATTTCTCGATAAACAGAACAGCTGCACGCTGCCTTCGGTTAGGCCACTGGAGCAACATGGACACGCACTGTCCGCCATGGGCTCCTTCTCGGCACCCCTGGAACTCCCCGGCGGTCCCCGCTCTTGGTCTGAACTCTGGCCGGCTGTGTCCTTGGTCCCAGCTCCCCGAAGCTGTCCCCCTCCAGGCCCCCCTCCACGCAGCCCCTCACCCTCTCACCTGGAGGAGGTGTGTCCCTTGGCCGACCTGGGTGAGCCGGGCTCCCTGGCCAGAGGCCTGGGCCTCAGCTCCTCGGCCACCGGCCAGGGTCCTCTCCGACCCCAAACTTAGGGGGCAACACCTGCCCCCTCACACCCCGACCCTCCCACTGAACTGGTTCCGGATATTCACTGTCCCCAAGCCCCCGGACACCAACACCAACACCCCCCCGCCAGCACCAACCCCGGACCCCGGACCCCCCGGGCCTCGGGCCAGCCTGCACCCGCGTCCCGGACAACCCAGCCGGGCAGGCGGGCGGGTGAGGGCCATGCCCCTCCGGTCCCCGACTGGCGGGCATCCTGGAGAAAGCGCCAACGCGGGGTCGGCCGCGGACACCCCAATGCCCCAAAGAGCCCTCGGGCTTCCGGTCAGGACCCGCTGACAGAGGCCATGACTTACAGCTCCAGGTTGCGGGAGCCGCTGCGCTCCGTGAGCTTGCAAACCAGGACTGCCACATGCGGCGCGGGAAAACTACACGTCCCGAAATGCACCGCTCCGCGCCGGCGCAGTGGGCCTGGGCCGCCTTCCTGGGCGCACCGCTCTGCGCCTGCGCAGGGAGCCCGGGCCGGATACTGCCCCGGACCGTTTCCGGTTCCGCACTTCCCGGAGCCGGGGGCGGATGGCGGCCGGAGGGCAGGGCGTCCCGGGGCCCCTACACCTCAGCTGCGCCGCAATCCTTGGTGCTCCTGACGGCGGACCCCGGGCTCCCCGGCAGTTCCCAGCCCGGCTTTCACCTTCGCCACAAAGTGCGCGGCTTCCTTGGGGACGGCGCGGTGCCCCGGGCTGGGTCCCGGTCCCCGCGTGCAGAGCGGGAGCGCGCACCCGGACCGGAACCCGCGTGACGCAGGGGGGCGGGGCCGGGGCAGAGCTAGGTACCGGTAGGAGCCAGGTGCCCCGCCCCCGCCCCGCCGGGACGCTGTGTGTGCAGAAGCGCGGGTGTCAGGGGTGCCCGGGAGGGGCGGCCCGGGCCAGGGGTTCGTGCATCCACCCAAGTTGCCCGGGAGGAAGTAACGGAATTGCTCTGCTCTGCCCGCGGGCCGCAGTGGTTAGAGCATTGTCCCCTGTGTCACAGAGAGGTCGCTGCTTCTGTTCCCGGTCAGGCACCTGCCCGGGTTGTGGGCTCGATATCCAGTGTGGGGTGTGCAGAAGGCAGCCGGTCCATGATTCTCTGTCATCATGGATGTTTCCATCTCTCCCTCTTCCTTTCTCTCTGAAATCAAAAGTATATTAAAAAGACAACACAAAAACAAAACAAGAACTGTCCGATGTAGCTGCTAACTCTGGCTGAGGCAGTTTTTATTTGTGTCATCTATTTATTGCCCCAGGAAGCTGGGAGGGGAGCGGCGAGGGGCAGGCAGGGACAGGGGTCAGCCACAGGTCACATCCCAGCGTTCTCAGAAGGGCAGGATGGAGCTGGGGCCTCTATCTCCTGAGCTAAGGCTCCTGTCTCTGGAACAAACCCGCAGCTTGTTACCAGGAATCCATGCCTTGATGCTATCTCCCTCCAAAGAGATTCAGGTGGAATAAACACACCGACAAGCAACGCGCGGGGAAGGGGGCTCCTGTTTGGAGTTTTGTCTCCGGCCCCGACACGGGAGGCCCTGCTTGCCCTGCCTTGTGGGTAGGCGGGGCTGGGGGAAGCAGGGAGCTCCCTGGAGTGCAGCCCAGGCATCTGCCTCCCCAGCTCCTGAGAGTGGACTGTGGCCTGCCTTAGGCCCGCCCCGGCCCTGCTCTAGCCCCGCCCACTCTGAGGGTCTCTGCTGTGACCTTGTCAATTATCATCATGACCTTCAGGGGTCTGACTGCCTCCCTCCTGGGGGCCTCCGCTCAGGGGGTCTGGGTCCCCTCTGTACTGCAGAGGTCGGGCCCGTGACCCGAGTGGACAGATGGCAAATGCCGCTTATGAGAGGAATGAGTGAAGGCCCCTAATCCTTCACTACACGGAAACCGTGGGACACGCGTGTGGTGATCGGGCCTCCCGACCTCCGGCTCTGTGACGGTAGGCGGCGGCTGTCTAGCTTCGCACAGACACCCGCAGTTCCTACACTCTGACCCCTCTGTCTTTGCAAACGGAGTGAAGACGGACCCTGGAAGGAGAGGAAGTGGAGACGGTGCGGGAAGAGCCTTCATGGCTTCCGCCATGCTAATGGGGTGTAGGGGCTCGCTCTCCGCAGGACAGTGAACGGCAGGGAGAGTGTGTGCACGGGAGGGGGGGGGGGCTCTGAAGATCTCCCTCCATGGGGGGCTGGCCGTGAAAGCTTGATCCGTCATCAGGCCGGAGCCCCGAGCCAGCTCAATGCCAGGAACAGCAATGCACCTGCGGTAAGCCGTCCTCACCGGTGTGCTATGAGTGAGAGTGCTCCGGTCAGCCCAGTGACCAGTAACGGATTCCCCACCCCGCACCTGGGTCCCACGTCCTGCTGGTCGGTGAATTAGCCGCCCGCAGAACCACGTGTCCGGAGGAGGAACATGGTGCTCTTCGAACCTCTCCTTTCTACCCCGCCCCCCCCCCTGCTATTTGCAGGCGCCTGGCCCCCATCGGCTCTGCTTTCACCACTGACATCGAAGGTGACAGCACCGTCGCGGGCAGTCAGGGGCCTCACAGCTCAGCACTCCCAGGAGCAGCGCCAGCCCCTCGGGGGACACAGCCGCCTGCCCCAGGGACCCGCACACGGTCTCCATGCAACGTCCCTGCAGACAGCGAGCGGCGCCGTGTCTTCGAGAGGAGAGTTTGGGTGCTCCAGGGCGCGGGCGTCCGAGGTCGACTCCCTGCCTGTAATGCTGGTCAAGGAGACTTTTTTTTGTTTTGCTAATCCTCACCTGAGGGTATTTTCCCATTGATTTTAGAGAGAGTGGAAAGGAGAGGGAGAGACATCCATGTGAGAGAAACACATCAATTGGCTGCCTCTTGCACGCGCCCTGACCAGGGCGTGGGACGGGGAGGAGCCTGCAACCCAGGTACGTTGACAGGAGTCGAACCCGGGAGCCTGGGGTCCGCAGGCCGAGGCTCTGTCCACCGAGCCACGCCGGCCGGGGCTCACGGGGACGCTCGGGACCCCGTGGCCCCGAGGTTCTGGTGGACGGTGGCCCGGGCCTCCTCCAGGCTCAGGATCTGGCTCTTGTACTTGTGCTTCCAGTCGTCCACGATGTACTCGTGGTAGGGGTCGTTGGCGTGCTCCTGCCGCTTGGACTTGACGGTGCTCACCAGGATGGCCACCACGATGAAGGAGAACATGCCGATCATCACCAGGAGGTACAGGATGACGTAGTAGAAGTTCTCGGCGTTCACCCGGGCCTGCAGGGCGTCCTGCTGGGCGGTCGTGTTCCGGCGCCAGGCGTCCATGTACCCTGCGAGGACCCTCCGGAGGGCATCCTCCAGGGTCTGCGTCAGGTTGGCCAGGGCGGGCATGCTGCTCCTGCGGAAGCCAACGGGGAGACGGCGGGCGGTTAGAAGGGGTCCTTTCCTCTCGGGGCTGCGGCAGGGATGGCCGGAGGGCCACGCCAGGGGGAGCAGTATGACCCCTCCCTCACCTGGCTGGCGATGGGCCGAGCGCACATTCGGTTGTTCTTTAAGATTTTCATTTGCATCTGCCGCAGGCATGATATTTGACAAAAGGGTAATGGGGTGCCGGGAGCCAGTTCCAGCATGTCATAACTGCAAGGGTTTCATCGAAAGGTGGATGGAACTTGAGGAGTGAACAAGGGCTGAGTCACATATGTTATCACCTGTTGGAATGGCTGAAGGCATTTCCCCAAACCTGAATAGGATGATTGTTTGCTGCCAGACAGCTCAGGGCATCGTAACCTACATGTTACTGCCTCCTCCTGGCCAAACACCTGAACAGCCGAAGGCAATTCCCCAATCTGACAATGGACTCTGTAGATGAAACTACTCTTTGTGTGTATCTACCTTGCCTTAGGACAATTTGTGTTAATAAAAAGCAAGGGGTCCTGCGACAAGGAGAACTTGGTTTCTTTAGCCAGGCTCCTCTGGCCTCCCAAATGCCTTCCAAAATTATGTTTAGTCTCTGAACTCTTATTTAACTTACACACAGCTCCTTGTCCAGATTCCAGAACCTTTCTAGATGCTGGATCAAGACACACTGGCATTAAAGGACGCCCAATGTCTGGCGTTAATGCAGGGATAACACTGTACATAGTATGATCCCAATGTGTATATATGTCCATAGCCCTGGCTGGCGGGGCTCGATTGATTGAAGCGTTGTCCCATACACCAGAAGGTGGCAGGTTTGACTCCCGGTCAAGGTACACACCCAGGTTTTGGGTTCCATCCCCAGTCGGGCTGTGTGCAGGAGGCAACTGTTCAGTGTTTCTCTTTCTCCCTCCCCTCCCTCTCTCTGAGATCAATAAAAACAAACAAATAAAATACGTATGTAAATGGAATATACATGCATGGAAAAATGGGAAAAGACTAGAAATAAATAGTTTGAAATGTTCATAGTGAGTGGTACACTCAACACTTCTTTTCTTCTTTATACTTTTCTCGTGTTTCCAGTGTTCACCAATATCCTTGCATTAATTTGCTTTAAATTGGGCTGTTTATATTCCATTCACAGTAGTTAGCACAATGCCTTGTTTGTAGCAGGCTTTCCACGAGCCTCAGCTGCTACCTCGATGGCCCGGGTGCCCAGTGCTCAGAGGATTATGGGATGGAAGGCTGCGAAGGGACAGCGACAGGGTTTGGAGTTCGTGTCAGACCCTATGACCAGGCAGCGCCTTCCCAAGTGCAGCAAAGAGGTGACTTGTCCATCGAGTCTGAAAGGCACGTTCAGGTGAGGATGCAAAGCAACAGCCTGAGACGCCATCATCTCCTCCGGCTGCTCTCCGCCTCACTGCCCACCCCACCCAGCCACCGGCATAGCCCTGGTGACTCCATTCCACACCACACAGCCTCCCACACACCCCCCCTTCGGCCCATGGCCCTCTCCGCCTGCAGGCCAGTCCCTGTCTCCTTTTGCTTGCTTGTTTTTTGTTTTGTGAATACTCACCCGAGGATGTTTTCCATTGATTTGTAGGGAGAGTGGGAGAGAGAGGGAGAGACGGAGAGAAACATCGATGTGAGAGCAGCACATCGATTGGTTGCTTCCTGCACCCGCCCAACCAGGGCCTGGCCAGGGAGGAGCCTGTGCCAAGCAGGGGTGCAGGTCTTCTCAGGCCATAAGAACCCTGACGACAGCAGGGGTCTGCCCAGCGCCCTCTGAGGGTGGCGAGTGACCGTGCCTCTCCTGTGTCCGGTGCAATGCACCAGAAACCACGGCAACAGTGACACGTGATGGGTTTGCAGGTTGGGGAGGAGACAGGGCAGGAGAAGGGTGTGCAGGTCCCTCAAAAAGGGAAACCATTTCCTTTTATTTCTCCTGAACAGAGTACATAGGCACACACGAAGCTCTCCCTTCAGTTCCAGGGGCTCCCGGGCCCCCCAAAGCCCTCAGTGTGGACGCCCCAGGGCATCCAAGGTGGGCGCGTGGCAGCGCTCACCGCCCGCTGGGGGCCCTGCTCACTGGTCAGCTGTCCTGCAGGGACACCCAGAGGTGCTTTCCGATAAGACCTACCCGCAGGGAAAGGCTTGGGAGTCAGTGCCGGAGGGGCCCTGGCCAGGCTGGCAGCGTCCAGTCCGAGGTGGACCCCGTTTTGAACACTGAGCACCGGGGTGTCTGGGCCCAGCTCAGCGTGCAAGGCCGGTGCCCCGATGGGCATACGGAAACCTGTGAGCAGAGTTCCGCTTCTGACACCCACGCAGCTCTGTGCCCGAGGCGCCCGCCGTGTTTGGAATGCGTTCTTCCCCCACAGGTGCTGACATAAGCCATTGTTTACCTCCTGTTAAACCCTGTGAAGCTGCCTCTGTGACAGGTTAAAATGGCCGGAATTGGCAATTTCACAGGGTTCCTCCAAGTCTAGGTGGGCCTATAGATCTCAGGTATTTTTACTAAGGAATTCCTGCTCCAGCAATAACCACAAAAACACCATGATGGTCTAGCTGGGGGAGCTCAGTGGCTGAGTGTTGACCCATGAACTGGGAGGTCACAGTCAGATTCCCGGTCAGGGCACAGGCCCGGGTTGTGGGCTCAATCCCCAGTAGGGGGCGTGCAGGAGGCAGCCGGTCCATGATTCTCTCTCATCATGGATGTTTCTCTCCCTCCCTCTCCCTTCCTCTCTGAAATCGATAAAAACATTTAAAAAACCCACCTCCATGGGCCTTGGAGATGACGGGGCACGTGCAGGAGGCAACCAATCAATGTGTTTCTCTCACATCGATGTTTCTCTCTCTCTCCCCTCCCACTCTCTCTAAAAATCAGAGGTAAAGCATCCTTGGATGGGGATTAAGAAGAAAAGCTTACAAAATGAAATTTCTGAGTAAACAAGGAAAACACTGCCAAGGAAAGGAGGGAGAGAGGAATTCTTAAAAATCATTCTTTTTGTGATTTTCTGGCAGAGGAAAGAGCACTGCCACATAATTCCTCAAATGAAATGATGGACGGTTTGCGAGGGATGCGTACTTACCCACAGGCGCCGGATGGAACCCTGGCTCCCGGCCGGCCCAGGCCGCCTGTCCTGCTGTGGCTGGCGAGCCCTGAGCTGGTGGGGAGCCCTCAGCTGCGAGCACCCTCAGCCCCGAGCACCCTCAGCGCCGAGCACCCTCAGCGCCGAGCACCCTCAGCGCCCTTGCCAAGTGCAGCCGCAGCTCCGGGCTCTTATGAGCCCCGACGTTTAATCTAATCTGTGTGAAAGTCAAACACGCCGCTGGGACGCCCCGCGGTGCCGGGGCTGTGCCGAGTGGCTGTTGGCATTGCGCAGAAGTGCCAGGTTCCCTCCCGGCCCCGTGGCCAGCTCAGCCTGGCACAGGAGCACCCCCCCCCAGCACACTCCCCAGGCAGCTGGGCGAGGTGAGCACCCAGAGCACTCAGATGGCCGTGCTGACCCTGGGGGGGGGGGGCGGTGACCAGGAGGCCGGAAGGATTGGCGGTGGGCGCCCCCTTCCCTCCACTCCCCTAAGCCAGATGCTGCTGAGGTGCTCCTCCAGGACAACGCCGAAGACTCTGACCGCACGGCCATCCTTTAGCGTGGCAGCGGGCCGCAGCAAGGCGCTGGGGAGGGGTGGGCAGCCCCGCCGAGCACACGGAGACGGGAAGAGCGAGCAGACCAGCTCCTGAAGCCCTCTCCGTCCTGCGGGGCGGACCAGAGCCGCCCTCGCCCAGGGGCACCGGCTTCTCCGTGGCTCCATGTGTCAGTGGCCGTGGCCGCCGGGGCACAGAGGGGCCGGAGGCCGGGCTGTGGAGGAAGAGCCAGGATTGGGGCTGATCCCAAAGGGGCTGCGGGGTCCCCCCAGCGAAGTCCCCGGGGCCCAGCCCGCGGCTCCGTGTCGGGCTGCGTGAAGGGAACTTGGCCGAAGGACCGATCTCCTCACAGACGCCTCTGACACTGGTCTGGAGCCCACCCGGGGGAGGGGTGCCCGGGAGGAGGGTGGTGAGGACGCCATGGCCTGCACATTGTAAGAGTTGATGGACGGGGCGCCAGGCAAACACCAGGCCACGGTCCCTCTGCACCAGCTTCCCAGCACCGCCCGTATGGGGATCGCCTTCCCGAACCAGATCGGGCCGCCCCACCCGGAAGGAGGGTCTGATGGTCTCAGGCTGCCGGGGCCACGCACAGGGCCCGGGATCCCCGGGGAGACGGCGCCACCTGCTGGCGGGAGCGGGAGCAGAGCCCATCTCCTGCCTCCCGAAGCAGTGGCTGCTGAACTTCAGGTCTAGATTCCTCGTGGATGGGCTCTGCAGTGAAGACCCGGCGTGTTGTCCGCGGCGCGGTCGCTCTCTCTGCACCAGAGGACAGCGTCCCACCAGACCCCGCTGCATCCTCTCGTCTGTCTTTTCTCATCCTTCCCGCCCGCTCAGGCTCACCCTGGCCGTGCTGGCGCGGCACAGAGGGCCCTGGGGCTGAGGAGGCCACGGCCGTGCCAGCCACCAAAGCATGCCCGCGCCCACGTTCCCTGAGAGTCCGACGGCAGCCCCGTCAGTCCTCCGCCCACAGGGACGGAGCCAGGGAGCCGCGCCTGCACTTGGACTTGAAATTGGACTGAATCAGGGGTGACCAGCGCCCACAAGCCCGCATCTCCCCCTCCCCCCAGAAGGCTGCTCGGAGCAGGCCTGGCGCTGGCGAGGCCGCTGAGGGCACAGGAGCCGCCGGGACCCGGGCAGAGCCGCCGGGACAGTGATGGCGAGAGCGAGGCCCAGTCTGCGGTCACCGCCCCGGCCCTGCCTCCGCCTCCGCCGGCCTGGGGGAGACAGCCGCAATGGTGTCCGCCGACCGGCCCCGCAGGTGACCCGCACCTCCCCTCCGCCCCGCCCCAGCTGTTCGTCCGCTCAGGGCCACTCAGAGCGCTACCCAGAGCGGGTGTGTGTGTGTGTGTGTGTGTGTGTGTGTGAGTGTGTGAGTGTGAGTGTGTGTGTGTGTGAGTGTGTGGGTGAGTGTGTGTGTGTGAGTGTGTGTGTGTGTGTGTGTGTGTGTGAGTGTGTGAGTGTGAGTGTGTGTGTGTGTGAGTGTGTGGGTGAGTGTGTGTGTGTGAGTGTGAGTGTGTGGTGTGTGTGTGTGTGAGTGTGTGGGTGAGTGTGTGTGTGTGAGTGTGTGTGTGTGTGTGAGTGTGTGTGTGTGTGTGTGTGAGTGTGTGTGTGTGTGTGTGTGAGTGTGTGTGTGTGTGAGTGTGTGTGTGGGGTGTGTGTGTGTGTGTGTGTGAGTGTGTGTGTGTGTGAGTGTGTGTGTGTGTGAGTGTGTGTGTGTGGTGTGTGTGTGTGTGTGTGTGAGTGTGTGAGTGTGTGTGTGGGGGTGTGTGTGAGTATGTGAATGTGAGTGTGTGAGTGTGTGTGTGTGGGGGGTGTGTGTGTGTGAGTGTGTGTGTGTGTGTGTGTGGGGTGTGTGTGTGTGTGAGTCTGTGTGTGTGTGAGTGTGTGTGTGTGAGTCTGTGTGTGTGTGTGTGTGAGTGTGTGAGTGTGTGTTCGGGGTGTGTGTGTGAGTGTGTGTGTGGGGTGTGTGTGTGTGTGTGTGTGTGTGTGAGTCTGTGTGTGTGTGTGTGAGTGTGTGTGTGTGTGTGTGGGGTGTGTGTGTGTGAGTGTGTGTGTGTGTGTGTGTGAGGGTGTGAGAGTGTGTGTGGGTGTGTGTGTGAGTGTATGAGTGTGTGTGTGTGGTGCGTGTGTGTGTGTGGGGGGTGTGAGTGTGTGTTCGGGGTGTGTGTGTGAGTGTGTGTGTGTGAGGGTGTGAGAGTGTGTGTGGGTGTGTGTGTGTGTGTATAAGTGTGTGTGTGTGTGTGTGAGTGTGTGTGTGAGTCTGTGTGTGTGTGTGTGAGTGTGTGTGTGTGAGTGTGTGTGTGTGTGTGTGTGTGAGTGTGTGAGTGTGTGTGGGGGTGTGTGTGTGAGTGTGTGAGTGTGTGTGTGTGTGTGTGAGTGTGTGAGTGTGTGTGGGGGTGTGTGTGTGAGTGTGTGAGTGTGTGTGTGTGTGTGTGAGTGTGTGTGTGTGTGTGGTGTGTGTGTGAGTGTGTGTGTGTGAATGTGTGTGTGTGTGAGTGTGTGTGGGGTGTGTGTGTGTGAGTGTGTGAGTGTGTGTGTGGGGTGTGTGTGTGTGTGTGTGAGTGTGGGTGTGGGTGTGGGTGTGTGTGTGTGTGAGTGTGTGAGTGTGTGTGTGTGGGGGTGTGAGTGTGTGAGTGTGTGTGTGGGGGGGGTGAGTGTGTGAGTGTGTGTGAGTGTGTGTGTGAGTGTGTGAGTGTGTGTGTGAGTGTGTGTGTGTGTGGGTGTGTGGGGGGTGTGTGTGTGTGTGAGTGTGTGTGTGAGTGTGTGTGTGTGTGTGGGGTGTGTGTGTGTGAGTGTGTGTGTGTGTGTGTGAGGGTGTGAGAGTGTGTGGGGGTGTGTGTGTGAGTGTATGAGTGTGTGTGTGGGGTGCGTGTGTGTGTGGGGGGGGGGTGTGAGTGTGTGTTCGGGGTGTGTGTGTGAGTGTGTGTGTGTGAGGGTGTGAGAGTGTGTGTGGGTGTGTGTGTGAGTGTATGAGTGTGTGTGTGTGTGTGTGTGTGTGTGAGTGTGTGTGTGGGGTGTGTGTGTGTGTGTGTGAGTGTGGGTGTGGGTGTGGGTGTGTGTGTGTGTGAGTGTGTGAGTGTGTGTGTGGGGGTGTGAGTGTGTGAGTGTGTGTGTGTGGGGGTGTGAGTGTGTGAGTGTGTGTGAGTGTGTGTGTGAGTGTGTGAGTGTGTGTGTGAGTGTGTGTGTGTGGGTGTGTGGGGGTGTGTGTGTGTGTGAGTGTGTGTGTGAGTGTGTGGGGGTGTGTGTGTGAGTGTATGAGTGTGTGTGTGGGGTGCGTGTGTGTGTGTGGGGGTGTGAGTGTGTGTTCGGGGTGTGTGTGTGAGTGTGTGTGTGTGAGGGTGTGAGAGTGTGTGTGGGTGTGTGTGTGAGTGTATGAGTGTGTGTGTGGGTGTGTGTGTGTGTGTGAGTGTGTGTGTGAGTCTGTGTGTGTGTGTGAGTGTGTGAGTATGTGTGTGTGTGTGAGTGTGTGAGTGTGTGTGGGGGTGTGTGTGTGAGTGTGTGAGTGTGTGTGTGTGTGTGTGAGTGTGTGTGAGTGTGTGAGTGTGTGTGGGGGTGTGTGTGTGAGTGTGTGAGTGTGTGTGTGTGTGAGTGTGTGTGTGAGTGTGTGTGTGTGTGGGTGTGTGTGTGTGGGGTGTGTGTGTGAGTGTGTGTGTGTGAATGTGTGTGTGTGAGTGTGTGTGGGGGTGTGTGTGTGTGAGTGTGTGAGTGTGTGTGTGGGGTGTGTGTGTGAGTGTGGGTGTGGGTGTGTGTGTGTGTGAGTGTGTGAGTGTGTGTGTGGGGGGGTGTGAGTGTGTGAGTGTGTGTGTGTGGGGGTGTGAGTGTGTGAGTGTGTGTGAGTGTGTGAGTGTGTGTGAGTGTGTGAGTGTGTGTGTGAGTGTGTGTGTGTGTGTGGGTGTGTGTGTGGTGTGTGTGTGTGTGAGTGTGTGTGTGTGTGTGTGAATGTGTGTGTGTGTGAGTGTGTGGGGGTGTGTGTGTGTGTGAGTGTGTGAGTGTGTGTGGGGGTGTGTGTGTGAGTGTGTGAGTGTGTGTGTGAGTGTGTGTGTGAGTGTGTGAGTGTGTGTGGGTGTGTGTGTGAGTGTGTGTGTGAGTGGGTGTGGGTGTGTGTGGGTGTGTGTGTGTGTGAGTGTGTGTGTGAATGTGTGTGTGTGTGAGTGTGTGTGTGGGGGGTGTGTGTGTGAGTGTGTGAGTGTGTGTGTGTGGGGTGTGTGTGTGAGTGTGTGAGTGTGGGTGTGGGTGTGAGTGTGTGTGTGTGTGAGTGTGTGTGTGTGGGGGTGTGAGTGTGTGAGTGTGTGTGTGGGGGTGTGTGAGTGTGTGAGTGTGTGTGAGTGTGTGAGTGTGTGTGAGTTTGTGTGTGTGAGTGTGTGTGAGTGAGTGTGTGTGAGTGTGTGTGTGTGTGGGTGTGTGTGGGGGTGTGTGTGTGTGAGTGTGTGTGTGTGAATGTGTGTGTGTGTGAGTGTGTGTGTGGGGTGTGTGTGTGTGAGTGTGTGAGTGTGTGTGGGGGGGTGTGTGTGTGAGTGTGGGTGTGGGTGTGAGTGTGTGTGTGTGAGTGTGTGAGTGTGTGTGTGGGGGGGTGTGAGTGTGTGTGTGTGTGGGGGGGGTGAGTGTGTGAGTGTGTGTGTGTGAGTTTGTGTGTGTGAGTGTGTGTGAGTGAGTGTGTGTGAGTGTGTGTGTGTGTGGGTGTGTGTGGGGGTGTGTGTGTGTGAGTGTGTGTGTGTGAATGTGTGTGTGTGTGAGTGTGTGTGGGGTGTGTGTGTGTGAGTGTGTGAGTGTGTGTGGGGGGGGGTGTGTGTGTGAGTGTGGGTGTGGGTGTGAGTGTGTGTGTGTGAGTGTGTGAGTGTGTGTGTGGGGGGGTGTGAGTGTGTGTGTGTGTGGGGGGGTGAGTGTGTGAGTGTGTGTGTGTGAGTTTGTGTGTGTGAGTGTGTGTGTGTGTGAGTGTGTGTGTGTGTGAGTGTGTGAGTGTGTGTGAGTGTGTGAGTGTGTGTGAGTTTGTGTGTGTGAGTGTGTGTGAGTGAGTGTGTGTGAGTGTGTGTGTGTGTGGGTGTGTGTGGGGGTGTGTGTGTGTGAGTGTGTGTGTGAATGTGTGTGTGTGTGAGTGTGTGTGGGGTGTGTGTGTGTGTGAGTGTGTGAGTGTGTGTGTGGGGGGTGTGTGTGTGAGTGTGTGAGTGTGTGTGTGGGTGTGAGTGTGTGTGTGTGTGAGTGTGTGAGTGTGTGTGTGGGGGGGTGTGAGTGTGTGAGTGTGTGTGTGGGGGGGTGTGAGTGTGTGAGTGTGTGTGTGTGAGTTTGTGTGTGTGAGTGTGTGTGTGTGTGTGAGTGAGTGTGTGTGAGTGTGTGTGAGTGTGGGTGTGGGTGTGTGTGTGTGTGTGTGTGTGGTGGTGATGATGACGGAAATGGCCTTTGGTGACCCACGTTCTCGTTTTCACTTGAAATGGGTGCATGTAATTTCAGGTAAAGGATTCCACAGTGAAGTGGCCTCTTGAAAGCTCCCTGCACACGGTGACCTGCGAGCTCCTCTCTGGAACCTTCAGACTCAGCGTCCCCGCTCGCTCCCCGTCCCCTGGGCACACAGGTGAGGGGAGACCTCAGCCGTCCAGGAGAGGGGACTCTGACCTGGGGCCACGCGGTCGACCTGGTGACACAGCCGGTCCCAGGAAGACCTGTCAGGTGAGCTCCGAGGACAGCCCATTCACTCGGAGAGGGAGCGGTGGCTGCAGGGAGCTGGGGAGGAGAAACGAGTTCCTGACCAACGGGCACAAACAGTTCAGTTTGGGAAGATGAATCAGCCCTAGGGACCCACCCACTACATCGTATCTATAATCAGTGACATTGTATCAGCAACGCTGTATCCATCGCCAGCGAGGTGTGCGGTGCTGACAAAGGATTTGCTTCAGGTGAGGGACCCGGAGGACAGAGCACTGCTCAGTGTCCAGAGACGGATGGCCAGAACCTGCTGTCCCCTCCAGAGAACTGATGACCATTCCGATGGTCCTTGGAGCCCCATGAGGCCGGGTGTTGATAAGAGGGTGCATCTGTCCGGGCCAGAGACAGTCTGGACCGGAGGGTGCAGTGCTCAGAGCGACCACAGCGTGTCCCCACAGCGCTGTCCAAGGCCACGCACAGCAGTGTGTGCTCCGGCGAGATGACAGGGCCTGGGGGCTGTCCCACCCAGCTCACACCGCCACCAGCCCAGAGCAAGCCCCCAGGCCCACTTCTTTTTCCCTTTTAGTGGAACGAACTTTTTAAAAAATGTATATTTAAATTGATTTCAGAGAACAAGCGAGAGGGAGAGAGAGAGGGAGAGAAACATCCATGAAGAGAGAGAATCATGGATCGGCTGCCTCCTGCACGCCCCCACTGGGGATGGAGCCACAGCCCAGGCCTGTGCCCTGCCGGGAACCGAACGTGCCGCCTGGTTCACAGGTCGGTGCTCGGCCATGGAGCCCGCCCGCCGGGCCAGGGTGCAGGTTTCCGCCTGTGTCCTGGCCCAGCGTCTCCCAGGCAGGCGTGTGGAAGGCACACTGGGGAGCTGCAGTGTCACAGCCGCCTCCTCTGGGACACGCAGACGCCAGAGCCCGAGTCAGTCCCACAGACAGACCCTGAGCCACAGCGGCTCTGCCGTGACTCTCCCACAGACCGGCCCCGAGGTGACTGTCCCACAGACGGGCCCCGAGGTGACTGTCCCACAGACCGGCCCCGAGGTGACTGTCCCACAGACGGGCCCCGAGGTGACTGTCCCACAGACGGACCCCGAGCCACAGCGGCTCTGCGGTGACTGAACAGAGGACTCCGGGGCCCCATGCGGCCCCAGCACCGGAAGAAACTGAGGGAGACGGTGAAGCCAGAGGAAAACTGGGGAAACAGGTGGACGTGTCCCCACACGGGGTGTTTCTGTGAACCTGGGCCTGACAGAAGGCCCACACTGGACACTCACTGCCTCCCGAAGGGAAGGACCAGGGGGGGAACGTGGCTTCGGAAAATCCCGGGGAAGCAAGAGGGAGGAGGCTTTGGCCGAGGCCACGCCGTTTTCACAGCTCCCTCTGCCCCCCCCTGACCCCCTCCAGTCCCCCCCAGGAAGGCCCCGCTCTGCCTCCCTCCCACACCCCCGCCAGGAAGGCCCGCTCTGGGCCTGCCCCAGGGCACACACCTCAGCTGGCACAGACGAGAGACCTGCTGACCACTGGGCCCCTGTAGGCAGAGCGAGGCCAGCACCACCTCCTGGCAGAGAAAGGCTTCTTACTCCTCCTGAGCCACGAGAAGCGAAGCCGCGGAGACGTGCCAGCTGGAGCGGCTCTGCAGGCCCTCGGTCCTCGGGCCTCGCTGGCCAGGCCGGCCGGGCAGCCTCCGTGCACAGGCCGTGAGCACTCCGGCCCCCGCGGGGAGGGCCTCCCGGGCCCGACCAGGAGCGGGCGGCCAGGGCGCGGCCCACCGCTTGGCCAGCCCCGCGGTCCCTGCAGCCCGGACGGACGGACGGACACGGACAGACAGCACCACGTGCCAGGGGCTGGGAGGACGGAGCGTGGCCTGGCCGGGGGCTCCCTCACCGCGGCTCCCGGGAGCCGGCGTCTGTGCGGGAAGCGGCAGCGTCAGCTGGACAAGGTCAAAGCCAGGGGCCCCCGGGCCTGCACCTGAAGTGAGCGGGTTCGTCCTGGCCCCCTCCCCCCGCTGCCTCTGGCACATCTTCCTGCCGGTCCCCCCGCTGCCCCCCAGCCCCCAGCCCCCACCCCCTCCCCCCGCTGCCCCTCAGCCCCCGCCTCACCCCCAACCACCCCCAGGAGCAGCTCGGGGCTCCTGGGGAGGGGCTGGCACCGCGTTCCCGTGTTCACACGCACGGGGGTGGGCATCCCCGTGTTCACACGCACTGGGGCGGGCGTTCCCGTGTTCACATGCACAGGGTCAGGGGTTCCCGTGTTCACACGCATGGGGGTGGGAGTTCCCGTGTTCACACGCACAGGGGCGGGCGTTCCCGTGTTCACACGCACAGGGGCGGGCGTTCCCGTGTTCACACGCACAGGGGCGGGCGTTCCTGTGTTCACACGTACGGGGGCGGGGCCCGGCAGAGGAGGCAGGAGGCGCGGTGACAGGATCAGGTGGCTCCGAAAGGGGACACGGCCCGCTCCGCCGTCGCTGCCTGGGGGCACCGACTCCGTGTCTGGCCTCGGTTCCTCTGTCAGGAGGGACGTGACTCCGGTGGCACACGTTCCCGTCACGGGCACCAGCCACACAGCCTGGCAGGGCCCCGCCCACAGCCCCGAGAGGCCCTGGGTGTTTACGGAGAGGAGGTCGCGTCCCCAGCCGCTCCCTCCACCCCAGGCGACCCCCCCCAAACGGCCCCCAGAGACGCCTCCTGCGGGCTCTCTTTCAGACTCCTCCTCCTGCAAACACAGCCCTTCCTCCGCAGCCTGAACTCCGCCCTCCCGCTGTGCAGACGCCGGCAGCCAGCACGCACCCGTGGACCCCGCACCGCCGTCCAGCAGGCCCGGCCGCTGCTGCTCCTGCTTTTTAAACCCGGTTCCTGTGCAGCATCAGCCCCCGCAGCACAGACGGCTGCCGTCTGATCTGACAGCGAGTGGTCCCCGTGTGCACCAACAACGGCCTGGCTCTAACCACGATCCCCCTCCTGTGGGTCCGCCGTCTCTCCTCCCGCCTCAGGCCCAGCCTCCGGGCCACGGCCGCCTGGACCCTGTCCGCGCCTGCATCCTGCTCTCTCGCCTCTCACGCCTCTGCCCACACACAGGCTCCTCTCTGACTGCAAACCCCTCCCCTCCCCCCTGCCCTCCCCGGGCCAGTTCTCACGGCCGCGATGTTCTCCGTTTAATTTTTTATTGAGATATAATTGGGTAAAGCTCAGAGGTACAGCAGAGAGATTATGGACAACAGATTGTACTATGAAGTTCAAGGTGGCTGAGACACACCTTTTTAAAAAATATGTTTTTATTGATTTCAGAGAGGAAGGAAGAGGAAGGGAGAGAGAGGAACATCAGTGATGAGAGGGAATCACTGATCGGCTGCCTCCTGCGCGCCCCACACTGGGGATGGAGCCTCCAACACAGGCCTGTGCCCTGACGGGGATTTGAACCCTGACTTCCTGGTTCACAGGTCGAACCTCAACCCCTGAGCCTCACCAGCTGAGTGACACTGCATCTTAGGTGTTTTCACCGCAAAATAACAGCCATGCGATGTGATAGAGGGTCAGCTAACACACGTGATGGAGGAGTCAGCTAATACACATGATGGAGGAGTCAGCTAACATACGTGATAGAGGAGTCAGCTAACACAAGTGATGGAGGGTCAGCTAACACACGTGATGGAGGAGTCAGCTAACACACGTGATAGAGGAGTCAGCTAACACACGTGATAGAGGGTCAGCTCACACACATGATAAAGGAGTCAGCTAACACACATGACAGAGGAATCAGCTAACACACGTGATAGAAAGCTAACACACGTGATGGAGGTGTCAGCTAACACACGTGATGGAAGAGTCAGCTAACACACGTGATAGAGGAGTCAGCTAACACAGGTGATGAAGGAGTCAGCTAACACACGTGATAGAGGGTCAGCTAACACACGTGATGGAGGAGTCAGCTAACACACATGATGGAGGAGTCAGCTAACACACGTGATAGAGGAGTCAGCTAACACACGTGATGGAGGAGTCAGCTAACACACATGATAGAGGTGTCAGCTAACACACATGATGGAGGTGTAGCTAACACACGTGATGGATGTATCAGCTAACCACTGTGATAAAAGCTAACACACATGATGGAGGTGTCAGCTAACACACGTGATAGCTAACACACGTGATAGCTAACACACGTGATAGAAAGCTAACACATGTGATAGAGGTGTAGCTGACACACTGCAGATGCAATCATATCACAATATATAAATGTGGCAAACAGCATGTTCCACACGTGTTACATGTCATTAATATTCCGTAGCTGCATCACATGTACGGAGCTTCATGGAAACTCCTGTTTTGTTTTGTTTGTTTGTTTGAAATATATTTTTATTGACTTCAGAGAGGAAGGAAGAGGGAGAGAGAGATAGAAACATCAACGATGAGAGAGAATCATTGATCGGCTGCCTCCTGTACACCCCCCACTGGGGATGGAGCCCGCAACCTGGGCCTGTGCCCGTGACCGGGACTCAAACCAGTGACCTCCTGGTTCCTAGGTCAACACTCAACCACTGAGCCACGCCGGCCGGCCGAACTGCTGTGTTTAAGAGATGAGCAGACATCAACACTCAACCACTGAGCCACGCCGGCCGGCCGAACTGCTGTGTTTAAGAGATGAGCAGACAGAACAGAGTGTCACAGCACATGCAGATTCACAGGGATGAACATTCAAAGGCACCAGCCAGGGACCACAAACCACAAAGGGGCCAGCTAACAGCACACACATTTCTAATCTATTGTTGAAAGTATTATAGATGCTCCCCTTCCCGCTCCCCCCATTGGCCCTGTAGCACACCCCGCCCTCCGCCTAATGGATATTCAAACTGAAAACCAGGAGAACAAAGCCCGTCCCCAAGCCAGCTCCCCCTGGACGCCTCTCAGCCGAGGATGCAGAAAGCTGCTTAGCTCCTGTGAAGCCAGGCATGCCTTCCAGGACGTCTCTCCAGACCTAACTCTGAACCTGGAAGACAGCGCCACTCCTCACTCCCCAGGCCGCCTCTGCTGGCAGCAAACGCGAGACAAGTTTCTATTCTGCAGCAGATCCCACGCCAGCGCCCTCCTGGTTCTCATCAGCGTGCTGTCCTCCCTCCTGTTCCCATAACTCGCAATTCCCCGCGGGCCCCACACCACCCTCTGCCCCCCCCCCCCCCGCCCCACACCACCCTCTGCCCGCCCCCAGCCCACACCACCCTCTGCCCCCCACACACCACCCTCTGCCCCCCACACACACCACCCTCTGCCCCCCACACACACCACCCTCTGCCCACCCTCCGGCCCCACACCACCCTCTGTCCCCCCCCGCCCCACACCACCCTCTGCCCACCCTCCGGCCCCACACCACCCTCTGTCCCCCCCCCACACACCACCCTCTGTCCCCCCCCGCCCCACACCACCCTCTGCCCACCCTCCGGCCCCACACCACCCTCTGCCCCCCCCCCACACCACCCTCTGCCCCCCCCCAGCCCACACCACCCTCTGTCCCCCACACACACCACCCTCTGCCCCCCCACACACCACCCTCTGCCCACCCTCCGGCCCCACACCACCCTCTGCCCCCCCCCCGCCCCACACCACCCTCTGCCCCCCCACACACACCACCCTCTGCCCCCCCCCACACACCACCCTCTGCCCCCCACACACACCACCCTCTGCCCCTCACACACACCACCCTCTGTCCCCCCCCACACCACCCTCTGCCCCCCCCCGGCCCACACCACCCTCTGCCCCCCCCCGGCCCCACACCACCCTCTGCCCCCCCCACCCACACCACCCTCTGCCCCCCCACACACCACCCTCTGCCCCCACACACACCACCCTCTGTCCCCCCCCCACACCACCCTCTGCCCCCCCCCACCCACACCACCCTCTGCCCCCCCCCCGGCCCACACCACCCTCTGCCCCCCCCCCCGGCCCACACCACCCTCTGCCCGCCCCCGGCCCCACACCACCCTCTGCCCCCCCCACACCACCCTCTGTCCCCCCCCACACCACCCTCTGCCCCCCCCCCGGCCCACACCACCCTCTGCCCCCCCCCGGCCCACACCACCCTCTGCCCCCACACACACCACCCTCTGCCCCCCCCACCCACACCACCCTCTGCCCCCACACACACCACCCTCTGCCCCCCCCACCCACACCACCCTCTGCCCCCACACACACCACCCTCTGCCCCCCCCACCCACACCACCCTCTGCCCACCCTCTGGCCCCACACCACCCTCTGCCCCCACACACACACCACCCTCTGGCCCCCCCCCCCGGCCCCACACCACCCTCTGCCCCCCCCCACCCACACCACCTTCTGCCCCCCCCACCCACACCACCCTCTGCCCCCCCCACACACCACCCTCTGCCCACCCCCCCCGCCCCACACCACCCTCTGCCCCCCCACACACACCACCCTCTGCCCCCCCCGCCCCACACCACCCTCTGCCCTCCACCACCACCCTCTGCCCCCCCCAGCCCACACCACCCTCTGCCCGCCCCCCCCCCCGGCCCCACACCACCCTCTGCCCGCCCCCGCCCCCAGCTCAGGTGGGGTGTTTTAAAGGAAAGGCTGTGTACGCACGGAGAAGGTAAACACAGATGGATCCACACGATTTCTCAATCCGGCCTCGGAGAAAACAAACCGTTGTCCGCCTGCCACCGGGGCCCGGCTCGGATGCTTCCACGGCGGCCGCGGGCAGACACCCGGCCCGGGCTCAGTCCCCGCAGCATCCGCCCTCGGCACCCCCGGGCCTGCGCGGCGGCTGCCCCTCGCCGCCTGCCTGCCCCGGCCCGGCCCTGCGGGCTGTTTAGAACCCGTGGGCTGTGTTTGGCGTGGAAATACTGAAAACATGGCCAGTGAGCTTTCCCCATCACCGGGCTGCGAGTGGAGCAGGGACCTCCGGGGGCCTCGGGCCAGCCTGCGGAGAAGGCAGCCGGCCACGTGCACCTGGGCCTCGGGCCGGGCTGGGGCAGACGGAGGTCCTGTCAGCCACAGTCCCCTTCCAGAACCTTCCTGCCGTCCTCTCTCCTCCGCCCGGAAGGTGCATGTGAGGGTAGGCAGCCGCAGGGCCCAGGAGCCAGGCCAGCTCCCAGCTTAGTTTAGGCCTCGGTGCGGCTGACTCGAAAGCTGGCGTGGCTCCATGGACAGAGCCTCGGCCTGTGGACGAAGGCCCCGGGCTCGATTCTGGTCAAGGGCACGTACCTCGGTGGCAGGCTCCCGGCCCTGGTCGGGGGCATGCGGGAGGCCACCCATGGATGTGTCTCTCTCACATCGGTGATTCTCTCTGTCGCTCCCTCTCCCTTTCACTCTCTCTAAAAACAAATGGAAGAAATATCCCTGAGTGAGGATTTAAAAAACAAGACAGTGCAAAGGCCCCAAGCACACACGGAGCTGGTCCTCAGAATCTGGAGATGGCACGTGGAGATGGGGGCATGGCAGGGCTGCAGGGGAGGGCAGTTAGGGTGACCAGGCCTGCAGGGGAGGGCAGTTAGGGGCGCCCAGGCCTGCAGGGGAGGGCAGTTGGGAGGGACCAGGCCTGCAGGGGAGGGCAGTTGGGAGGGACCAGGCCTGCAGGGAGAGTAGTTAGGGTGACCAGGCCTGCAGGGGGGGCAGTTAGGGTGACCAGGCCTGCAGGGGGGACAGTTAGGGTGACCAGGCCCTGCAGGGGGGGGCAGTTAGGGTGACCAGGCCTGCAGGGGAGGGCCTGGCCCCTTTCTGCTGGCCTCCAGGGGCAGGTGATGCAAACTGGTGACACACTTTCCCGTCAGCGTCTCCCAGCGCGGAGCGGAGGAATGTGACTGGTCCCTCGGGCCGTTCCACGCGCGGCTCTGACAGGCGGAAATGCGCCCCGCGTCCCCCTGCCCGTCCCCGGGGCGAGCTTGCACAACGGAGCGGAAAGGCCCGCGGGCCCCGGAGACGCGCTGTCATCCCCTCGTCCATCTTCCTCCTCGCGTCTCCGGAGCGCCAGGAGGGTTGTGAAACCCAAACCCGATGTCAGCCACTCCGTGAAAACCAAATAAACACGCAGCCGTGTGTGTGTGTGTGTGTGTGTGTGTGAGTGTCTGTGTGTGTGAGTGTGTGTGTGAGTATGTGTGTGTGTGTGTGTGAGAGAGTGTGTGTGTGTGAGTGTCTGTGTGTGTGAGTGTGTGTGAGTGTGTATGTGTGTGTGAGTGTGAGTGTGTGTGTGTGTGAGTGTGTGTGTGTGTGAGTGTGTGTGTGTGTGAGAGAGTGTGTGTGTGTGAGGTCTGTGTGTGTGAGTGTGTGTGTGAGTGTGTATGTGTGTGTGTGTGTGTGTGTGTGTGTGTGAGTGTGTGTGAAACGGGTTTCCACCCTCGGCAGGGGGCGCCTCTGGGAACTGCCGCCTGAAGACGGGCCCCCACCTGGGGGAGGTCAGGGGGAGGAAACGGGGGTGGCAGGGGAAGGCTGCATGGGGAGCATATGAGACACGGGTTTGAGGTGGGAGGGCACAGGGGGCGGGGAGGGGGTCCAAAGACAGAACACGGTGGGACCCGCCTGGAGAGGGTTAAAGGTGCCTGCACACCTCTCTCTTTTTGTAAAAATATGTTTTTATTGATTTCAGAGAGGAAGGGAGAGGGAGAGAGAGAGAAATATCAATGATGAGAGAATCACAGATCAGCTGCCTCCTGCATGCTCCCTACTGGGATCGAGCCTGCAACCTGGGCATGTGCCCTGACAGGGAATCGAACCCTGACCTCCTGGTTCACAGGTCGAAGGTCAACCACTGAGCCATGCCAGCCAAGCTGCACACCTCTCTTAACTGGGAACACCCAAAGTCCTCTGAGGGGGAGCAAACTTTGTCAGTCACCCCAAAATGCAGACACGTTAGCCGTCCCTTCCCCATATCTTTTCTCCTTTATTTCCTTTTGCATTTAGGTTTTAAAAAGAAGTGCAAAGAATCCTATATAATAAAGAGGTAATATGCAAATTGACCATTACTCCAACAAATAAGATAGCCGCCCCCATGTGGTCAAAGATGGCCACCCCCATGTGGATACAAGATGGCCACAGGGAAGGGCAGTGGGGGGCAATCAGGCCTGCAGGGGAGGGCAGTTGGGGGTGACCAGGCCTGCAGGGGAGTGGTTAGGAGTGACCAGACCAGCAGGGGAGAACAGTTAGGGGCAATTGGGCCCAGCAGGGGACCAGTTAGGCGGCGATCAGGCTGGCAGGCAGAAGTGGTTAGGGGCAATCAGGCAGGCAAGCGAGCGGTTGGGAGCCAGCAGTCCTGCATTGTGAGAGGGACATCTGATTGCCCATTTACCTAAATGGGCAGTCGGACATCCCTCGAGGGGTCCCAGATTGGAGAGGGTGCAGGCTGGGCTGAGGGACACCCCCCCCCCCCCATGAATTTGCACCGGGCCTCCAGTACAATCTCATGAAGCTCTGATGTGAGATAAAGCCTCTGGAACTAAGAAGGCAGAGAGGACAGTTACCTTCATGGAAGCGCCCCTTCCTGTCCCCCCTGCCAGGTGTTTCCGGAGCCTGACGGGCTGAGCTGTGAGCGGGCTCTCTCTCCGGCTGTACCATGCGGCATGGCGACGTGGTGCGTTCTGATGGCTGGTCAGTCGTTAGGAAGCTTTAGGATTTCTCCTGGTGCCCGGCCTCTGAGAGCGGCGAGGCTTAAACAAACCCAGTGAAGGCCTTTGATTCCCGGGAGCTGGGTTCGAATCCTGCTCCTCTGCCAACAGTGGGAGCTTGAGCCTCGGTTTGCTCTCCGGTTCCTCTTTCTCGGTGAGGACTCTCCGCCCCCCCCCGCCTCCCCCCCCCCAGCGAGTGCCAGCAGCCTCCCCGCCCCCGCTCAGCACGGAGAGAGCCAACCCCGTCTCAGGGAGGGGACGTGGCTCCAGGCCCTCCCCAGGCAGGTACACTCCCTGCCCCCCTGCCCTCTGCCTGCCCACACCTGCCCTCTGCCCGCCCGCACCTGCCCTCTGCCCGCCCACACCTGCCCTCTGCCCGCCCCCCCTGACCTCTGCCTGCCCGCACCTGACCTCTGCCAGCCCGCACCTGCCCTCTGCCCGCCTCCCCTGACCTCTGCCAGCCCACACCTGACCTCTGCCTGCCCGCACCTGCCCTCTGCCCGCCCACACCTGCCCTCTGCCCGCCTCCCCTGACCTCTGCCAGCCCACACCTGCACTCTGCCCACCCGCACCTGACCTCTGCCCACCCGCACCTGCCCTCTGCCCGCCTCCCCTGACCTCTGCCAGCCCGCACCTGCCCTCTGCCCGCCCACACCTGCCCTCTGCCCGCCTCCCCTGACCTCTGCCAGCCCACACCTGCCCTCTGCCCGCCCACACCTGCCCTCTGCCCGCCCACACCTGCCCTCTGCCCGCCTCCCCTGACCTCTGCCAGCCCGCACCTGACCTCTGCCTGCCCGCACCTGCCCTCTGCCCGCCCACACCTGCCCTCTGCCCGCCCACACCTGCCCTCTGCCCGCCTCCCCTGACCTCTGCCAGCCCGCACCTGACCTCTGCCTGCCCGCACCTGACCTCTGCCCGCCCACACCTGACCTCTGCCAGCCCACACCTGACCTCTGCCTGCCCGCACCTGCCCTCTGCCAGCCCACACCTGCCCTCTGCCCACCCGCACCTGCCCTCTGCCAGCCCACACCTGACCTCTGCCCGCCCGCACCTGACCTCTGCCAGCCCACACCTGACCTCTGCCTGCCCGCACCTGCCCTCTGCCAGCCCACACCTGCCCTCTGCCCACCCGCACCTGCCCTCTGCCAGCCCACACCTGACCTCTGCCGCCCGCACCTGACCTCTGCCAGCCCACACCTGCCCTCTGCCCGCCCCCCCTGCCCTCTGCCAGCCCACACCTGCCCTCTGCCCACCCGCACCTGCTCTCTGCCAGCCCACACCTGCCCTCTGCCCGCCCGCACCTGACCTCTGCCAGCCCACACCTGCCCTCTGCCCACCCGCACCTGACCTCTGCCCACCCACACCTGCCCTCTGCCAGCCCGCACCTGCCCTCTGCCCACCCGCACCTGCCCTCTGCCCGCCCACACCTGCCCTCTGCCTGCCCGCACCTGACCTCTGCCCACCCGCACCTGCCCTCTGCCAGCCCGCACCTGCCCTCTGCCAGCCCGCACCTGCCCTCTGCCAGCCCACACCTGCCCTCTGCCCGCCCGCACCTGACCTCTGCCAGCCCACACCTGACCTCTGCCAGCCCCCCTGCCCTCTGCCCGCCCCCCCTGCCCTCTGCCAGCCCCCCTGCCCTCTGCCCGCCCACACCTGACCTCTGCCCACCCCCCGACCTCTGCCCGCCCGCACCTGACCTCTGCCAGCCCGCACCTGCCCTCTGCCAGCCCGCACCTGCCCTCTGCAGCCCGCACCTGACCTCTGCCTGCCTGCACCTGACCTCTGCCAGCCCACACCTGACCTCTGCCAGCCCACACCTGCCCTCTGCCAGCCCCCCTGCCCTCTGCCCGCCCGCACCTGCCCTCTGCCCGCCCCCCCTGACCTCTGCCTGCCCGCACCTGACCTCTGCCAGCCCGCACCTGCCCTCTGCCCGCCCACACCTGACCTCTGCCAGCCCGCACCTGACCTCTGCCTGCCCGCACCTGACCTCTGCCAGCCCACACCTGCCCTCTGCCCGCCCCCCCTGCCCTCTGCCAGCCCACACCTGCCCTCTGCCTACCCGCACCTGCCCTCTGCCCACCCGCACCTGCCCTCTGCCTGCCCGCACCTGACCTCTGCCAGCCCGCACCTGCCCTCTGCCTGCCCGCACCTGACCTCTGCCCACCCGCACCTGCCCTCTGCCAGCCCGCACCTGCCCTCTGCCCACCCGCACCTGCCCTCTGCCAGCCCACACCTGCCCTCTACCCGCCCGCACCTGACCTCTGCCAGCCCACACCTGACCTCTGCCAGCCCCCTGCCCTCTGCCCGCCCCCCTGCCCTCTGCCAGCCCCCCTGCCCTCTGCCCGCCCACACCTGACCTCTGCCCACCCCCCCGACCTCTGCCCGCCCGCACCTGACCTCTGCCAGCCCACACCTGCCCTCTGCCAGCCCGCACCTGCCCTCTGCAGCCCGCACCTGCCCTCTGCCAGCCCGCACCTGCCCTCTGCAGCCCGCACCTGACCTCTGCCTGCCTGCACCTGACCTCTGCCAGCCCACACCTGACCTCTGCCAGCCCCCCTGCCCTCTGCCAGCCCACACCTGACCTCTGCCAGCCCCCCTGCCCTCTGCCAGCCCCCCTGCCCTCTGCCCGCCCACACCTGCCCTCTGCCCGCCCACACCTGCCCTCTGCCCGCCCACAACTGCCCTCTGCCCGCCCCCTGACCTCTGCCAGCCCACACCTGCCCTCTACTAGCCCGCACCTGACCTCTGCCAGCCCACACCTGCCCTCTGCCCGCCCGCACCGCGGAGGCCGTGGCCGGCCTGGCTGTTCCAGGAAACACGCAGCGGCACCGATAAGGAGCGTGCGGCTCCCGCTGGGCTGGGCGCTCGGCCCTGAGCCAGGCACCGGTTCCCCTTTGTGGCCAGCGAGTCTGAGAAGGTGGCTCCTCAGTATGAACCTCTGCCCCGGGGACGGCTGTCCGCCGAGCTCTCGGCAGAGAGGGGCTGGGCTCTCTGTGGCCGGTGTGCTCTGTGTGACCCAGGAGAAACTCCCCAGTGAGTTTGCAGCCTCTTTGCTGGGTGACGGCCTGTCCCTCTGCCAGGCTCCCATGTCCGCTCAGCTCAGCCTGCACCCTCTCCAATCCAGGGCCCCTCGAGGGATGTCTGACTGCCAGTTCAGGCCTGATCCCGGGATTGTGCTTGAACAGCCCTCAGCAATGACACACGGAGGATGGCTGTCTTCCCATGTGAAAATGTATCTATTTTTACTGATTTCAGAGAGGAAGGGAGAGAAACATCCATGATGAGAGCGAATCATGGATCAGCTGCCTCCTGGACGCCCCCTACTGGGGATGGAGCCCACAGCCCAGGCCTGTGCCCCGACCTGGACTCAAACTGTGACCTCCTGGCTCATAGGTCAAGGCTCAACCACTGAGCCACACTGGCTGAGCTGTCTCCACATTTGGAAGAGCATTCCCAGGATCGGGTACTAGATCTAACCGCTGTTTCTCCAGGAAAAAAGAAAGAGATGGAGCTGAGAGGTGGCGTCTGCGGTAAGGAAGAACGCTCCGTATCAGTCAGAGGCGCAGGAAATGGAGCCACTTGCTCAGGCCGGGTGGGGCGATCACGGACACGGGCGGGCACAGAGGGCTTCGCACCAGGCGCGGTCCTGGCTCCTGGCCAGACGCCGGCTCCCGCCGTGGGGCCGCCCGTCCGGGCCCCCAGGGAGTGGGCTGCAAGGAGCCGGCGGGCTCAGCCCCTCCCTTCCCCGGCAGGGCCCCGCGGCTCACGGGTGTCTGTGTGCACACACTGGGCCCAGGGCTCACGGGTGTCTGTGTGCACACACTGGGCCCACGGCTCACGGGTGTCTGTGCGCACACACTGGGCCCACGGCTCACGGGTGTCTGTGTGCACACACTGGGCCCACGGCTCACGGGTGTCTGTGCGCACACACTGGGCCCACGGCTCACGGGTGTCTGTGTGCACACACTGGGTCCACGGCTCACGGGTGTCTGTGTGCACACACTGGGTCCACGGCTCACAGGTGTCTGTGTGCACACACTGGGCCCACGGCTCACGGGTGTCTGTGTGCACACACTGGGTGTTTGTTTGGCGTGGTTTCCGCTTTCTGAGAGGGAGGTTACAGTAAAAGAAAGGACTGACTGCCATGTCCACGTTCCCGTCATTTAGAATCAATGCTGGCTTTTTGTCATATCGGCTTCTGGCCCATTTTCAGGGAGAAGAAAAGGAGAGAGGAAAGAAGGAAATCAGGCAAGGGAGGAGGGAAGAGGGAGGAGGGAGAAGGGAGAGAGGGAGGGAGGGAGGAGGGAAGGAGGGGTGAGTCGAGGAGAGATATTAGCTAATGTCCCCCACACCGCGAACCCTCACCCCCTGCTCTCCACACCTCCCTGGAGACTGAAGTGACGGGGTATCATTTCATTCCTTAAAACCCTTTTCTAGGAACATGTGCCTTCACTAAAATGCACACACACTGTATGGTTTTATTTTAAAAACTAGAGGCCTGTGCATGAAATTCATGCATGGGGGGGGGGTGTAAACTCACCCTGCACCCTCTCCAATCCGGGCCCCACAAGGGATGTCTGACTGCCAGTTTAGGCCAGGTCCTGGGGATCGGGCCGACATCGGGCCTAAACTGGCAGCTGGACCTTCCTCTTCCTCTCACAGTCCTGGACTGCTGGCTCCTAATAGCTCACCTGCCAGCCTGCTGGCCTGTTCACCCCTAACTGGCCCCCCTCCGCCAGCCTGATTGCCCCTCACTGCCTCTGCATGCTGGCCTGATCACCCCTAACTGCTCCTCCCTGCTGGCCTGCTCATCCCTAACTGTCCCCCTCTGCTGGCCTGGTCACCCCTAACTGTCTCCCCTCCGCCGGCCTGATTGCCCCTCACTGCCTCTGCATGCTGGCCTGATCAAACCTAACTGCCCCTCCCTGCTGGCCTGGTCACCCCTAACTGCCCCTCCCTGCTGGCCTGGTCACCCCTAACTGCCCCTCCCTGCTGGCCTGGTCTCCCCAACTGTGCCCTCCCCACCAGCCTAGTTGCCCCTCATTGTCTCCCTTCTGGCCTGGTCATCCCTAATTGCGCCGCCCTCCCCCCCCCCCCCCAAGCCTCTGACAGAGCCTGGCCGCTTGATCTGAGGAATGCAGTGGGGAAGAGTGGCTTCTTTGTTCTTTTGTTTGCCGTCTCTGAGTACAGCTGTGCTTGCTTGTTTGTTGGCACCCACGTTTCCTCTTCAGGCATTCTTCTACTTTTATTTTTCTTTATTATGTGTTTTGCATACTAGTTTCTGGTTTATAACATGGGTCTCCCAGTGTTTTTCCAATCTTTTGCCAAGAGAAGTGTTGACTGTACAGAGTAAAAGTTTTTGGGTTTTTTTGTAGAATTTAAAATTTGAGGTAGTTGAATATATACAATTCTATATAATAAAAGGCTAATATACAAATTGACAGGTTGCTATGACATGCACTGACCACCAGGGGGCAGACACTCAATGCACAGTGCACTGCCATAGGGGGAGCGCCGCTCAGCCAGAAGCCGGGCTCACAGCTGGCAAGTGCAGGGACAAGCTCACCCCTCTGATGGACTTAGATGAAACCAACACCTGATATTTTCCGGTTATCAGCACAAAACCTGATAACCAGAAAAGCATGCTTTCTCTCGCAGCGGCGGCGGTGGGGAGTGGGCCTAAACCGTCCTCGGACATCCCCCGAGGGCTCCTGGACTGCGAGAGGGCGCAGGCCGGGCTGAGGGCCCCCCACCGAGTGCACAGATTTCGTTCGAACGAGTGTCCAGACACGGCCTGTGAGCACAGAAGCTTCTCAGAAGTTTCTACGTCCTCATCAGCGTCAAAGGTGTGGCTCTGGTCAGTGCTGTGTTTGGCTGGAGCTCTCTGCTGAGCGTTCCCCACATCCGTCCGATCCCATCGCCATGTGGGGTCTGTTCCCACGTACAGCTCCTCTCCCAGGAGCAGCTGGGGCCCGTGTCCCGGACTCAGGAGAGATCCAGGCGACTTACACAACCCCCAGCGGCTCCCACTCCAGGGCCCAGAGAAACAGACCCCCCCCACTCCCACCAGCCAGCCAGATCCCGCCTCCGCAGTCCTGCCATCTACCCCCTCGGGGGCACTTTCTCGCCCCCCTCCCCGGCACCCTCTCCAGTCCGGGGATTGGGCCACCCTCCAAGAGCGCCAGGCTAGGTGGCACCTGCCAGGGGTGGGGAGACACCGCAGGGAGCTGGGGGAGCACATGCAGGGCAGACACAGCGCCCTGTGCAGCTCGGGAGGGAGGAGCAGGAGGGAGGAGGGAGCTGATGGTTCTGACTGTTCTGGAAGCTGCTGCAGTCCAGGGGACCCGTGTTAGGACAAAGACCTCCAGGGGATGGAGGGAGACTGTTTATCAGCGGCTACTGCTCTGACGGAGCACGGCCTCAGCCGTCTGTCTGTAACAGACACCAGCTCCGAACGTGTGCCTGTGATGTGTAAGGGCCTGCAGGACACGTGTGCACACGGAAGCCTGTCTGCCCTGTGCTTTGTCCCTGTGCGTGCTGGCGCGTGTCTGGGTAACATGTGTCTTAGCTTTTTGCTAAGAATCAGGAGAGGCCAGAGTGATGGGGTGTCGACTTAGGAGCCAGGAGGTCACGGTTCGGTTCCAGGTCAGGACACAGGCCTGGGCTGTGGGCGCCATCCCCAGGAGGGGGTGTGTATACCCATTTCTGGTTTATAACATGAGTCTCCCAGGGTTTTCCAATCTTTTGCCAAGAGAAGTGTTTACTGTTCAGAAGTGAAAGATTTTTTGTAGAAATTAAAATCTGAGGTAGTTGACTATATACAATCCTATATAATAAAAGGCTAATATGCAAATCGACTGGACAGCAGAACGACCGGTCGCTATGATGTGCACTGACCGCTACACGGTCCCACCACACGGCCGTCACGCAGCCCGCGCTGTGCACCGGGCTCTGCTCGGTGCGATGCCCTCTGCGGAAGATGGGCGCTGACATGCATCCACCACGCGGTGCCCCGCAGAATGGCTTCCCCACTGACACCCGTGTCCTCCTCTCTGTCTCCCTCCTCCCCGGCTCTGGCCACCACCGACCTGTTCACTGTCCCTTTTGCCTTTTCCAGAACGTTCTATGGCTGCACTCACAGGGCAGGTGGCTTCTCTCACCCGCCACGTGCATGTCAGGGTCCTCCGTGGCTTCCCGTGCTCCAGAGCCCTTCCTCTCTGTCACCGAGCACCACGCGTCTGGGGTGCCGTAGCTCAGTGTTTCCCACCTTCTCTCATGATGAGAATCACCTGGTGGAGTTGTTAAAACACGGATTCCTGAATCCCAACTAAGAAGTGCTAAACTAGGATTTTTGGGAACATATAGGTAAAATTGCATACTTAACTAGTGCTCTAAGACAGGTGTTATATACAGAGCACTAAGTTAGGTACGCAATTTTACCTATATGTTCTCAAAAATTCTAGTTTAGCACTTCTTAGTTGGGATTCAGGAATCCGTGTTTTAACAACTCCACCAGGTGATTCTCATCATGAGAGAAGGTGGGAAACACTGCCGTAGCTCACCGCGGCACCTCTGGCGGACGTGGCCGCTGTGGTGCTGGCAGCGAGGAGCGGCCGCTGGAAGCATCGGGCGCGGGTTACGCGTGGGCGCCAGCCTGCTCCCCGGGGCAGACGCGGAGGAGCGGGGCCGGATCGGATGGCCGCCTGTTTGCTTTTGTAAGCCGCTGCCAAGCGCGCAGACTCTCACACTGAGCCTGGCTGCTGGCCGGGCGCACAGCCGCTTCTCATTGTGCGGAGGCGCGGGCCTCGGGGGGCCGTCGATGCTGCCAGAGTTCCCTGACTCAGGAATGTGCACACTTTGTCCAGCTCCTGGCGTCCCAGCTCCGCCCCGGGCGCTCCGTGTCCCGCACCTCCAGGCTCAGCATCTGCCCGCCTCTCAGCGTGCACAGGGCTCCCAGCACGCACACTCACACACGCACACTCACACACGCACACGCACTCTCACACACGCACTCTCTCACACACTCACACACACACACACACACTCTCACACACACACTCACACATACACACACTCACACACACATATACACACACATATACACACGCACTCTCACACACACTCACACACGCACACTCACACACGCACACGCACTCTCTCTCTCACACACACACACACACACACACACTCTCACACACACACACACTCTCACACACACACTCACACACTCACACACACACATACACACACTCTCACACACACTCACACACACACACACACTCTCACACACACTCACACACACACATACACACACTCACACATGCACTCTCACACACACACACTCACACACACACTCACACACGCACTCTCTCACACACACACTCACACACGCACACGCACTCTCACACACACACTCACACATGCACTCTCACACACTCACACACTCACACACTCACACACACACATATACACACTCACACACACATATACACACGCACTCTCACACACACTCACACACGCACTCACACACACTCACACACGCACTCACACACACACACACTCACACACTCACACACACACATACACACACTCACACACACATATACACACATGCACTCTCACACACACACTCACACACACACTCACACACTCACACACACATATACACACTCACACACACATATACACACGCACTCTCACACACACTCACACACGCACTCACACACTCACACACGCACTCACACACACACACACTCACACACACACTCACACACACTCACACACGCACACGCACTCTCTCTCACACACGCACACACACACACACTCTCACACACACACTCACACACACACATATACACACACACGCACTCTCACACACACACTCACACACACACACACATACACACACTCTCACACACACTCACACACACACACTCTCACACACACTCACACACACACATACACACACTCACACATGCACTCTCACACACACACACTCTCACACACACTCACACACGCACTCTCTCACACACACACTCACACACGCACACGCACTCTCACACACACACTCACACATGCACTCTCACACACTCACACACTCACACACTCACACACTCACACACACACATATACACACTCACACACACATATACACACGCACTCTCACACACACTCACACACGCACTCACACACACTCACACACGCACTCACACACACACACACTCACACACTCACACACACACATACACACACTCACACACACATATACACACATGCACTCTCACACACACACTCACACACACACTCACACACTCACACACACACATATACACACTCACACACACATATACACACGCACTCTCACACACACTCACACACGCACTCACACACTCACACACGCACTCACACACACACACACTCACACACACACTCACACACACACACTCACACACGCACACGCACTCTCACACACACACTCACACACACACTCTCACACACACTCACACACACACGCACTCTCACACACACACTCACACACGCACTCTCTCACACACACACACACACACACTCTCACACACACACACACGCACTCTCACACACACACTCACACACACATATACACACGCACTCTCACACACACTCACACACACACTCACACACTCACACACTCACACACACACATACACACACTCACACACACATATACACACATGCACTCTCACACACACACTCACACACACACTCACACACTCACACACACACTCACACACACACACTCACACACACACTCACACACACACACTCACACACGCACACGCACTCTCACACACACACTCACACACACACTCTCACACACACACACACTCACACACACACGCACTCTCACACACACACTCACACACGCACTCTCTCACACACACACACTCACACACACACACACTCTCACACACACACACACGCACTCTCACACACACACACACACACTCACACACACACACACACACTCACACACGCACTCACACACGCACACGCACTCTCACACACGCACTCACACACGCACACGCACTCTCACACACACACACACACTCACACACGCACTCTCACACACACACACTCACACACACACATACACACACATACACACACGCACTCTCACACACACTCACACACTCACACACACACTCACACACTCACACACACACTCACACACGCACACGCACTCTCACACACACACACACACTCGTACACATACACTCACACACATATACACACACTCACACACACGCACACATATACACGCACACACACACACACGCACTCTCACACACACTCACACATACATACATGCACACACACTCACACACGCACTCTCACACACACACACTCACATTCACACACACACTCGTACATACACACTCACACACATACACTCATACACATATACACACTCACACACACGCACACACATACACACGCACACATACACACTTGCACATACACACTCACACACATACACTCACACTCACACACACATACACACACACATATGCACACACTCACACTCGCACATACACACTCACACACATACACTCACACTCACACACTCACACACATATACACACACTCACACACATATGCACACATATACACACACACTCACACACACTCACACACACACACATTACTGGCTGCTTTATAATTTAAGTCTGCAGTGTGCACCAAGAAGAGGAGCCGGCCAGGCGGCCCAGGCTGAGAAGCTCAGTGAGCCAGGCGCTCAGGAAGCCGAGTCGCTGTCCCCAGGGCTGGCCCCCCCCCCCCCCCCCCCCCGCCCCGAGCTGGCTCGGGCCTCAGCGGATCGGCCAGCTGAGCCCGGATGGGGTCTTTGGGTCACAGGGCAGCCCAACGGAGGCCACAGGGTTCAGGCAGCCCCTCGTATTAAACACGGCCAAGGCAGTAGATCTGTTATGAACCTGGCTGAGTCTGAGGAGCGTCCGCGAGTCCGCCCTAACACTGCACAGAAGCGGAACCGCCTCTAACGCGAAGAATGCCGAGAACTAGCCCTGGCCAGTGTGGTTCAGTGGATAGAGCGTTGGCTTGCGGGTTCGATTCCCGTCAAGGGCATGTACTTTGGTTGTAGGCTCCTCCCCCGCCCAGGCCCCGGTCGGGTGCGTGCAGGAGGCAGCCAATCGATGTGCTTCTCTCACATCCCCGTTCCTCTCTCTCTCCCTCTCTCTCCCACTCTGTCTGAAAATCAGGGGGAACATCCTTGAGTGAGGAGTTAAAAAAGAAAAAGAGAAGAATGCTGAGAACTGCACGAAGTTCACTGCCCCGTTTGCTGTAAACGCGTGTGGAGCCTGGTCCCTCGGCCTCTCCCGAACGGCACGGCCCCTCTGGTCTGGAGGGACAGCCCGGCGGAGCACGACCTGGGAGGCGGGGTGGGTGAGGGCCGTGCGGGCCTCGCTGGCGGACGCCTCTGGTACCCACTCCGGCAGGTGCCCAGTCACATGCCAGGCGTAGAGGGGGCCCTGCTTTTCAGAGAGGGAAGCGGAGATGAGAAGCACCTGCCTGCTGGGGCCCCGGGAACACGGTCACCCGCTCCCAGCGAGGCCCTGACACCGCTGGGGACGCGGCTACAAAACTCGAGGCCGCCCCTGGAGGCCGAGGCGCAAGGAGGCCTCCCCAGGGGGAGCCCCCCAGAGGGACCCCCCAGAGGGACCCCCCAGAGGGACACCCCAGAGGGACCCCCCAGAGGAACCCCCCAGAGGGACACCCCCAGAGGGACCCCCAGAGGAACCCCCCAGAGGGACCCCCAGAGGAACCCCCCAGAGGGACCCCCAGAGGGACCCCCCCAGAGGGACCCCCAGATGGACCCCCAGAGGGACACCCAGAGGGACCCCCAGAGGGACACCCCCAGAGGGACCCCCAGAGGAACCCCCCAGAGGGACCCCCAGAGGAACCCCCCAGAGGGACCCCCAGAGGGACCCCCCCAGAGGGACCCCCAGATGGACCCCCAGAGGGACACCCAGAGGGACCCCCAGAGGGACACCCCCAGAGGGATCCCCAGAGGGACCCCCAGAGGGACACCCCCAGAGGGACCCCCCCCAGAGGGACCCCCCAGAGGGACCCCCAGAGGGACCCCCAGAGGGACACCTTCAGAAGGCCCCCCCCCCAGAGGGAGAGCTGCGGGGGGCGCGGAGGCAGGTGCTCCTGGGCGGCCTAGCCAGGGTTCATGGTGCCGCACGGCACACGGGGTGGGAAGCTCGCACACTCACCCTGCCCGGCTCCAGAGGACCTGTACGGCGGGCCACAAACGGGGGGCACATACACACATATGCACACGCACACATACACACGCACACAGACTGCGCAGACATCCCAGCTGCATGCACGGTGGCGGGTCCTGTGGGAGGCCACGGCTCTCCTGCCAAAGGTCAGGCCTCACCTAGCGGAGCCGTCTGTGTCTGCATCGCGGTAACTGCCTTACAGGCCAGCGTCACCTCCCCACCCTCAGGGCCTCCCCCAGCCCGGAGGCCGCGGGCCCCTCAGGCCCCCTCGTCCCAGACCGCCATCCCCACGGGCACTGCTCACTCCGTCTGTGCCCACGAGAGGACAGGGCGTGGGCGGCTCTCTGCGTCCTATCTCGGAGGAGTCACTGCCTGGCCTCTCCCCGGATCTGCCCCGGTGGGTTTCCGTGACCCCCACACCCCGCTTTCATTCCGGGTGTAAAACGCAGGACACCTGCCCTCTCCGAGCATTTTCTCCGCCCGCTGAGTGTGCTTCCTGACGACGGCTATCAGCGTGGCTCCACGAGCTCACACACACGCTCTCTGGCCCGGCCGCTCTCGTGGACAGTTGTGTTGACTTCTCTGAACCTCCCAAAGGGGCCGGGGAAGTCTCCCCGCCCTTCGTGTCCCCCTGGCCCTGCTCCGGAGGAAGGCCTGTCCGGAAGGAGACAGGCGGACACCGGGCCGCTCCGGAGGAAGGCCTGTCCATGAGACGGCTGGACACTGGGCCGCTCCGGAGGAAGGACTGTCCGGAATGAGACGGCCGGACACCGGGCTGCTCCGGAGGAAGGCCTGTCCGGAAGGAGACGGCCGGACACCGGGCCGCTCCAAAGGAAGGCCTGTCCATGAGACGGCCGGACACCGGGCCGCTCCGGGGGAAGGCCTGTCCGGAAGGAGACAGCCGGACACCGGGCCGCTCCATGGAAGGCCTGTCCATGAGACGGTCGGACACCAGGCCGCTCCGGAGGAAGGCCTGTCCATGAGACGGTCGGACACCGGGCCGCTCCGGGGGAAGGCCTGTCCATGAGACAGCCGGACACCGGGCCGCTCCGGGGGAAGGACTGTCCATGAGACGGTCGGACACCGGGCCGCTCCGGGGGAAGGCCTGTCCGGAAGGAGACGGCCGGACACCGGGCCGCTCTGGGGGAAGGCCTGTCCGGAAGGAGACAGCCGGACACCGGGCCGCTCCAGGGGAAGGCCTGTCCATGAGACGGCCGGACACCGGGCCGCTCCGGAGGAAGGCCTGTCCGGAACGAGATGGCCGGACACCGGGCCGCTCCGGAGGAAGGCCTGTCCGGAACGAGATGGCCGGACACCGGGCCGCTCCGGAGGAAGGCCTGTCCGGAACGAGATGGCCGGACACCGGGCCGCTCCGGGGGAAGGCCTGTCCGGAAGGAGACAGCCGGACACCGGGCCGCTCCGGGGGAAGGCCTGTCCGGAAGGAGACGGCCGGACACCGGGCCGCTCCGGAGGACGGAGATGTGAACTTCCCAGAAGCCCCTTGTGTAAGCGATCCTGGGTGAAGGGTTTGAGTAGAGCCCACCACACCCGTGAGGGACGGCAGAGCGGGGACTCCATGAGTTAGGAAGTCTTAGTCCAGACGGGGTGGGGCTTGGGTGGGGCATGGGGTGGGGCAGAGAAGGGTGTGGGAGGCAGAGTGGGGTTGGGGCGCCAGATGGCAATAGAGCATTCAAGCTGATGTCCGCAGAGAGGCGGCTGGAAGAGGGGGCGCTCAGAGACTTGTTTTTGCTCCGGACCCCAGGTCTCCTGGTGAGACGGTCACGTGCTCGACGAGTCGCAGTCAGGGTGGACACAGGGAGGGTCAGCAGCGCATGGTCTTCCGCAGACTGTTAGCTGGTCATGGGAAGGGACTGAACATGAGCTACGGGTGAGAGCGGGGCTCACCCACCCGGTCCCCTCAGCCGTGAGCTTGTGAAACCAAAACCTGGTCTTAGGGCCGTGACCCCCGGCCCTGGGGGCCGAAATGCCACCGCCGGTGAGGGGCGGAGTGGAGGGGGCGTCTGCGGGGACGGCGGGTCCAGCAGAGCGACCTTGACTGACCTTTGTCTTAAAATGGCCCCAGTCAGTTTCCCTTTTCCCCGATTTGACAGAATTTCCCCACAAGCCAGAGGACACCGGCTTCAATACGTTTAACAATAGGTTCAAAGCGCTCAGAGGTGCTTCCTCTGGAAGATTTCTGAGCAGATTGTTGAAAGTTTCCATATGACTTCTTATAGGTAACAGCCCATTTCACCCACCAGCCTGCACAGCGGTGCAATGTTCCAAACACCGTGTTCAGAGTGCCTTCTCCGAGGCAGGACTCACTTTTGAGAATGAGTAGCTCTCTTCCTCACCTTCACCCTTACAGTTTATGTGTACGTTCAACTTCAAAGACATCATCAGCCCTAACCGGTGTGGCTCAGTAGATAGAGCGTCGGCCTGAGGACTGAAAGGTCCCGGGTTCGATTCCGGTCAAAGGCATGTGCCTTGGTTGCGGGCACATCCCCAGTAGGAGGTGTGCAGGAGGCAGCTGACCGATGTTTCTCTCCCATCGATGTTTCTAACTCTCTCTCCCCCCCCCTTCCTCTCTGTAAAAAAACAGTAAAATACATATTTTTAAAAAGACATCAGCAGCCAGCGAGCCGCAGGTAGCCACGTGCCACGGACCCTGTGAGTCTGCCACACGCACGAGGAGGCCACAGCTCGCAGTTAGACGCCCTCTTAAATCTTTTACCAAAAGATCCCATAAGAGGTAACCCCGTGTGATAAGAGATAGGTTCACAGGACTTTCCTCCCGTGACAGAACACTCCGAAGAGTCTGGTGCATTTTAACGTTTTTGTTTGTTCTATTAATACCCTCAGAAATCCTTCATTGTTGAAAGCAGGGCACAGGTCCCCCCCTTTTCCCCATTAACCTCTCCCAGCTGCTCCACCCCCCAGACCCCACCCCATTGTCTGTGTCCACACACGCTCACTGGTGGATCTCTTCCACCCCCTCCCCTGCCGTCCTCAGGCTCCACAGTCTTCGTGCTGCTATGCCTCTGGGTCTAGTTTTGATCTTCTATTTATTCGGTTCATTAGATTCCACGTGGGAGTGAGATCCTGTGATACTGACCGGCATCTTCCTCTGACTGGCTGATTCCACTCAGCATGATCCCTCCAGAAAGTGAGCCTGTCAGTGTCACCCCCTAAGCCTAGCCCCCCACTTCTCCCCCCACCCCCACCGGACAACTCCTCCCGGTGGAGAGCCAGCCTGGGCTCGCCTCTGGGTCTGCCTGTCGTCACCTGGAGCTCCTTCCGTGTCCTGGCCCGCTGCCCGGCGGCCCACACCGTCCTCTCAGGAGCGTGGCTTTGTTTCAGGAGTCACTGTGCGTCAGGAGTGTCTCCCCAGCCGCCTGCCCCCAGGCCTGGTCCTGGCGCCCTGGCCGCCGCGCGGACTCGGCACATTCCGCGGCCGAGCCGTGTGCAGCGTGGCCCCCCGCAGCCCGCGGCCCCGGGCGAGGGCCGGTACTGCTGACGGAGGAGCGCGCTGTCACTCAGGGCCAGCCGCCGCCGCCGGGAATGACCGTGTCTCCGCCCGGACGGAGCTGCCTCCAGTGTCCGATCCGTGAGCCGCTCCGGCGAAGCCCGGAGCCTGTCTCTCCCACCGACTGCGACTCCTGTCAACGCCGAGTCCTGAACAGCCGCAAACGCTCCCGGTCCCGGAGCGTGCCCGCCCTGCTCCGGGAACAGGTTCTCCATGCTGTGCGAACAGCGCCGGCTCCCGCCCCGGCGAGCTGAGGCCGGTGACAGGCCACGCAGCCGAGTCCGTGGCCACGGCCGGCCACGCAACCCCCCGGGAGCCGTGGTGCGGCCGTGTCACTGTGTCTCTCGGTGGCCTGCTGCCAGGCGCACCGGATCGTCGCCGTGTGGCCTCTGCGTGGCCTTGGCCGTGGCAGAGCGCGCAGGGAGCGTGGCACCGGCTTCTCCCCGGGGCCTCGCTGCTCCTGCCGGTCGTGTCTGAGACCAGCCGTTTCCCGCAGGCTGGTCCCAGCCCCAGGCCCGCATGGGGGGTGGTTCTGTTAGAACAGGAGCATGGGCACCGTGTGCCCCCTAACGGCGCTGACACACTCACGGTCTGAACGGGAGCGATGGATGTCCCACACCCTGGGGCCGCCCGCGGCTCCCCACGGTAACGCACACTGGAGGATGCGACATGAGACGCGGGCATAGGGGCCTCGTGTGGGACCAGTGCTATTTCCCACACAGAATGTCAGCAACATCAAAGGTCCTACTGCTTTAGGTTCCTAAAGAGAAGTTCTCCGGGACACAGACGGGTGGTGGAGGCCGGGGGGAGGGGCCGGGCAGAGGGGGTGTAAGGGGGGAATGGGAGACATCTGTAATACTGTCACAATAAATATCCTTTATAATTAAAGGGTGTATGCAAATCCACCAAATGGCGGAATGACCGATTGCTATGACATGCACTGACCACCAGGGGGCAGACGCTCAGTGCAGGAGCTGCCCCTGGTGGTCAGTGCACTCCCACAGGGAGAGCGCCCCGGGAGGCGGGGAGCTGCTGAGGGCGATCGGTGTCGAAGAGCATGAGGGCTGGTGTGGGCACCCAGTGTAAGCGCCCCTCCCGGCACCGGCCCCAGCCCCGGCCCCTCCTCAGGACAGGCCGCCCTGAGCCCTCAGCTCCCTGCTCCTCGGACGGACGCTCCCTCCCGCGGATCTCATCTGTGCACAGTGTGGAGGAGGCGGGAGAGTGTGGCCAGTGGGACAGACGGACACCCCAGGAAGGGCCCTGCTGGAGCCGGAGCCAGGGCCCCGCCGGCGCCGAGGTTGAGCAACATAAGCTGGAAGCGGTGAGGTGAGGGCCTCCGGCCGTGGGGGACTGCCCCCTCTCCCCCCGCAGGCCCGGCCACACGGGAACTCCCCCACGAAGCGGGCCTGTGTGTGTCTCTCCCGGGCAGGTAATTGCATGTGACAGCTCTTTGGATCACGCATGCACGCGTGTTCTCCTTCTGAGCGTAAGAAGCTGAGCAGATGGAGAGGCCTCCCCGGAGGCTTATTGCTCCTGGCAGCCTCCCTCCGGCTCCAACAGCGGCCGCCCGCCTCGCGAGCAGGGGGGCTGGAGTGTCCACGGGCCTCCGGGCCCAGGGGGGGAGCAGAGCCCGCGGAGGGGGGCAGAGCCCGCGAGGGGGAGCAGGGCCCGCGGAGGGGGGCAGGGCCCGCATGGGGGGGGCAGGGCCCGCATGGGGGGGGCAGGGCCCGCGGGGGGGGGGGCAGGGCCCGCGGGGGGGGGGCAGGGCCCGCGGGGGGGGGCAGGGCCCGCGGGGGGGGCAGGCCCACGGGGGGGGGCAGGGCCCGCGGGGGGGGCAGGGCCCGCGGGGGGGGGGCAGGGCCCGCGGGGGGGGCAGGGCCCGCGGGGGGGAGGGCAGGGCCCGCGGGGGGGGGCAGGGCCCGCGGGGGGGGCAGGGCCCGCGGGGGGGGGGCAGGGCCCGCGGGGGGGGCAGGGCCCGCGGGGGGGGGGCAGGGCCCGCGGAGGGGGGGCAGGGCCCGCAGGGGGGGGGCAGGGCCCGCGGGGGGGGCAGAGCCCGCGAGGGGGAGCAGGGCCCGCGGGGGGGGGCAGGGCCCGCGGGGGGGGGCAGGGCCCGCGGAGGGGGAGCAGGGCCCGCGGGGGGGGCAGGGCCCGCGGAGGGGGGCAGGCCCACGTTTTCCCCGTTCGTTCCCGCCCTCACAGCCCCGTCCGCGCCAGCACGGGGAGGCTCATGGCGGCCGGGCCGTGCAGAGGCCGCTCGCTCAGCTGTCCGTGCGGACGTGAGGGTGCATTGGAGTGCGAACCCAGCCCCGTGCCAGCCGGGACCCAGGGCTCCGCTGGGAGGCTGGACAGGCCCGAGACGCCCACCCATGACCGAGGCCAGCACATGCACACGAGCACATGCGCACGCACGCACACACACGCCGGCCGGGCAGCGGCACGGCCTCCAGTTACACGGGCCCAGAGCACGCCCCCCGCAGGCGCCCGGTCTGGGGTCCCCAGGACGAAGCCCAGCAGGCCCCGCGGAGACGCCAGGCCCGCAGAGCGGCGGGCGCTGGGCGGCGGGCGGAGGGCACTGTCAGGCGTCACAGCGGGCGGGCGGACGGAAGGACGGAGGACGGAGGGCGCAGGGCTTCGGGGGAACCTGCGGGAAAGGGGGAGACGCGGAGCCCTGCCCTGGGGCCTGTGGGTGCTGCTGGGGGAGGGGAGGCCTGGAGGGGAGGCCAGGAGGGGTGGCCGAGCTCCGCCTGCGGGTGGGGGCCCCCATGGGACCAGGTTCGGGTCGGAGCTCAGGCTGGGAGCCAGTTTCCCAAACCAGACCCGGGGGTGCTGCGGGACGCCGCTTCCAGGAAGGCAGGAGCTGCCGGCCCCTGAGACCGGCCTGAGGCTGGACGGGGCAGGCGGGGGGCCGGGGGGGGCGGGAGATGGGGGGCGAGGGCCGCAGAGACCCGCCTGCTCGGCATTTGGCAGCCCGGCTGGCTGTCAGCAGGGCTGCTTTCCAGGAATCTCCTGTTTTCCAAGGACTTTTGCCAAGAGGTGCGGTTTCCCAAGCCCCGCAGCCCATCGCCCTCCCGCCAACGAATAGAACCATTGGCCCCCCGAGAGCAGCCTGCCCGCCCCCTGCCCGCCCCCTGCTCACCCTGCCCGCCCCCTGTCAGACCTGCCCGCTCCCTGCTCATCCTGCCCGCTCCCTGCCTGCCCCCTGCCCGCTCCCTGCCCGCTCCCTGCCTGCTCCCTGCCCGCTCCCTGCCGGACCTGCCCGCTCCCTGCCCGCTCCCTGCCTGCTCCCTGCCTGCCCCCTGCCCGCTCCCTGCCCGCTCCCTGCCTGCCCCCTGCCCGCCCCCTGCTCACCCTGCCCGCCCCCTGTCAGACCTGCCCGCTCCCTGCTCATCCTGCCCGCTCCCTGCACGCTCCCTGCCTGCTCCCTGCCCGCTCCCTGCCGGACCTGCCCGCTCCCTGCTCACCCTGCCCGCTCCCTGCCTGCTCCCTGCCCGCCCCCTGTCAGACCTGCCCGCTCCCTGCTCACCCTGCCCACTCTCTGCCGGGCCTGCCCGCCCCCCGCTCGCCCTGGGCTGGCCCAGGCCCAGGCCCCACAGGAAAGACACTGTCTGTCTCCCCAGGACCCAGGCCCGCCAGCCGCAGGGACTGCTGGGTACACGCTGTCACTGACCAGCACCCTGACCACAGCGGCCGGCTGCCTGGCCCCCATCGCCCTCACTCCGCGGGCGGCTTCCGAGAGAGAAGCCAGGCTCCTGCCACCCAGAGGCCGGCCAGCCTCCCACGCGTGTGTCTAACGTGTTTCCCAGCTGAGCACACGGACCTCCCGGTCTGCTCCCCGCACTCGGATTCCAGGCGGAGGGTCAGAGCGGAGCACGTCACCGCCGTCCAGGGCAGACACA